>NW_026735291.1:0-143650 GCF_949786415.1 Peromyscus eremicus | reverse complement strand
CAAGCTCACTGTTTAGGACCCCATAGGAAACACAGTAGAGTAGAAGAGTGCTCTTTTCTCAAAAGCAGAGTGTGTTTCTTGTAAGGCGAGCTAGCGTTTGTTTCCCAGTCCTAAATGGAGTTGAATCCCATGCAGTTTCTCGTCCTACGAGCAAGAGTTGTTTTCTGGTAAGAAGAGTCACTATTGCGCTGCCATTGCCATACACAGGACAAATAGCACTGTTGTCTGTTCCCAGCAGTACAGTGTATTGGACTGAAGAGGATCTACTGTTCTTGTCAGGTTCCTAAGCGGAATTGACCTAGGTATGGTGGTGTGTGTAGGAAGCACGGTTTTTTTGTTCTGAGCAAGCTCACTGTTCGGACTTCATAGGAAACACAGTAGAGTAGAAGAGTGCTCTTTTCTCAAAAGCAGAGTGTGTTTCTTGGAAGGCGAGCTAGTGTTTGTTTCCCAGTACTAAATGGAGTTGAGTCACATGCAGGTTTTTGTCCTACGATCAAGAGTTGTTTTCTGGTAAGACGTGTCACTATTGTGTTCCAATTGCCATACACAGTGCAAATAGCACTCGCGTCTGTTCCCAGCAAGTACAGTGTATTGGACTGAATAGGAGCTACTGTTCTTGTCAGTTTCCTAAGAAGAGTTGAACGAGATATGGCCGTGTGTGTAGGAAGCACAGTTATGTTGTTCTGAGCAAGCTCACTGTTCGGACCCCATAGGAAACACAGTAGAGTAGAAGAGTGCTCTTTTCTCTAAAGCAGAGTGTTTTCCTTGTAAGGTGAGCTCTCGTTTGTTTCCCAGTTCTAAATGGAGTTGAGTCACATGCAGTTTTTGGTCCTACGAGCAAGAGTTGTTTTCTGGTAAGAAGAGTCACTATTGCGCTCCAAATGCCATACACAGTGCAAATAGTACTCGCGTCTTTTCCCTTCAAGTACAGTGTATTGGACTGATTAGGAGCTACTGTACTTGTCAGTTTCCTCAGCAGAGTTGAACTAGATATGGCCGTGTGTGTAGGAAGCACAGTTCTTTTGTTCTGAGCAAGCTCACTGTTCTGGCCCAATAGGAAACACAGTAGAGTAGAAGAGTGCTCTTTTCTCAAAAGCAGATTGTGTTTCTTGTAAGGCGAGCTAGCGTTTGTTTCCCAGTCCTAAATGGAGTTGAATCACATGCAGTTTCTGGTCCTACGACCAAGAGTTGTTTTCTGGTAAGGAATGTCACTATTGCGCTCCCATTGCCATGCACAGTGCAAATAGCACTCACGTCTGTTCCCAGCAAGTACAGTGTATCGGACTGAAGAGGAGCTACTGTTCTTCTCAGTTTCCTAAGCAGAGGTGAACGAGATATGTCCCGCGTGTGTAGGAAGCACAGTTCTTTTGTTCTGAGCAAGCTCACTGTTTGGACCCCATAGGAAACACAGTAGAGTAGAAGAGTGCTCTTTTCTCAAAAGCAGAGTGTGTTTCTTGTAGGGCAAGCTAGCGTTTGTTTCCCAGTCCTAAATGGAGTGTAATCACATGCAGTTTCTGGTCCTACGAGCAAGAGTTGTTTTCTGGTAAGAAGAGTCACTATTGCGCTGCCATTGCCATACACAGGACAAATAGCACTGGCGTCTTTTCCCAGCAAGTACAGTGTATTGGATGGAAGAGGATCTACTGTTCTTGTCAGGTTCCTAAGCAGACTTGAACTAGATATGGCCGTGTGTGTAGGAAGCACAGTTTTTTTGTTCTGAGCAAGCTCACTTTTCGGAACACATAGGAAACACAGTAGAGTAGAAGAGTGCTCTTTTCTCGAAAGCAGAGTGTGTTTCTTAAAAGTCGAGCTAGCATTTGTTTCCCAGTCCTAAATAGAGTTGAGTCACATGCAGTTTTTTGTCCTACGAGCAAGAGTTGTTTTCTGGTAAGACAAGTCATTATTGGGCTCCAATTGCCATACACAGTGCAAATAGCACTCGCGTCTGTTCCCCGCAAGTACATTGTATTGGACTGAATAGGAGCTACTGTTCTTGTCAGTTTACTAAGCAGAGTTGAACTAGATATGATCCGTGTGTGTAGGAAGCACAGTTCTTTGGTTCTGAGCAAGCTCACTGTTTGGACCCCATAAGAAACACAGTAGAGTAGAAGAGTGCTCTTTTCTCAAAAGCAGAGTGTGTTTCTTGTAAGACGAGCTAGCATTTGTTTCTCAGTCCTAAATGGAATTTAATCACATGCAGTTTCTGGTCCTACGAGCAAGAGTTGTTTTCTGGTAAGGAAAGTCACTATTGCGCTCCCTTTGCCATACACAGTGCAAATTGCACTGGCGTCTGTTCCCAGCAAGTACAGTGTATCGGACTGAAGAGGAGCTACTGTTCTTGTCAGTTTCCTAAGCAGAGTTGAACTAGATATGGACCGTGTGTGTAGGAAGCACAGTTCTTTTGTTCTGAGCAAGCTCACTGTTCGTACCCCATAGGAAACACAGTAGAGTAGAAGAGTGCTCTTTTCTCAAAAGCAGAGTGTGTTTCATGGAAGGCAAGCTAGCATTTGTTTCTCAGTCCTAAATGGAGTTTAATCATATGCAGTTTCTGGTCCTACGAGCAAGAGTTGTTTTCTGGTAAGGAAAGACACTATTGTGCTCCCATTGCCATCCACAGTGCAAATAGCACTGGCGTCTGTTCCCAGCAAGTACAGTGTATCGGACTGAAGAGGAGCTACTGTTCTTGTCAGTTTCCTAAGCAGAGTTGAACTAGATATGGGCCGTGTGTGTAGGAAGCACAGTTTTTTTTTTCTGAGCAAGCTCACTGTTCTGGCCCTATAAGAAACACGGTAGAGTAGAAGAGTGCTCTTTTCTCTAAAGCAGAGTGTGTTTCTTGTAAGGCGAGCTATCCTTTGTTTCCCAGTCTTAAATGGAGTTGAATCACATGCAGTTTCTGGTCCTACGAGCAAGAGTTGTTTTATGGTAAGAAGAGTCACTATTGTGCTCCAATTGCCATATACAGGACAAAGAGCACTGGCGTCTGTTCCCAGCAAGTACAGTGTATTGGACTGAAGAGGATCTACTGTTCTTTCAGGTTCCTAAGCAGAATTGAACTAGATACGGCCGTGTGTGTAGGAAGCACAGTTCTTTTGTTCTGAGCAAGCTCACTGTTCCGACCCCATAGGAAACACAGTAGAGTAGAAGAGTGCTTTTTTCTCAAAAGCAGAGTGTGTTTCTTTTAAGGCAAGCTAGCGTTTGTTTCCCATTCCTAAATGGAGTGGAATCACATGCAGTTTGTGTTCCTACGAGCAAGAGTTGTTTTCTGGTAAGGAAAGTCACTATTGTGCTCCCATTGCCATACACAGTGCAAATAGCCCTCCCATCTGTTCGCAGCAAGTACAGTGTATTGGAAAGAAGAGGAGCTACTGTTCTTGTCAGTTTCCTAAGCAGAGTTGAACTACATATGGCCCGTGTGTGTAGGAAGCACAGTTCTTTTTTTCTGAGCATGCTCACTGTTCTGGCCCTATAGGAAACACAGTAGAGTAGAAGAGTGCTCTTTTCTCAAAAGCAGAGTGTGTTTCTTGTAAAGCGAGCTAGAGTTTGTTTCCCAGTCCTAAAATGGAGTTGAATCACATGCAGTTTCTGGTCCACGAGCAAGAGTTGTTTTCTGGTAAGAAGAGTCACTACTGCGCTGCCATTGCCATACACAGGACAAATAGCATTGGCGTCTGTTCCCAGCAAGTACACTGTATTGGACTGAAGAGGATCTACTGTTCTTGTCAGGTTTCTAAGCAGACTTGAACTAGATATGGCCGTGTGTGTAGGAAGCACAGTTTATTTGATCTGAGCAAGCTCACTTTTCGGAACACATAGGAAACACAGTAGAGTAGAAGAGTGCTCTTTTCTCAAAAGTAGAGAGTGTTTCTTGGACGTCGAGCTAGCTTTTGTTTCCCAGTCCTAAATGGAGTTGAGTCACATGCAGTTTTTTGTCCTACGAGCAAGATTTGTTTTCTGGTAAGACAAGTCACTATTGGGCTCCAATTGCCATACACAGTGCAAATAGCACTCGCGTCTGTTCCCTGCAAGTACAGTGTATTGGACTGAAGAGGATCTACTGTTCTTGTAAGTTTCCTAAGCAGAGGTGAACTAGATATGGCCCGTGTGTGTAGGAAACACAGTTCTTTTGTTCTGAGCAAGCTCACTGTTCTGGCCCTATAGGAAACACAGTAGAGTACAAGAGTGCTCTTTTCTCTAAAACAGAGTGTGTTTCTTGTAAGGCGAGCTAGCGTTTGTTTCCCAGTCCTAAATGAAGTTGAATCACATGCAGTTTCTAGTCCTACGAGCAAGAGTTGTTTTATGTTAAGAAGAGTCACTTTTGCGCTGCCATTGCCATACACAGTTCAAATAGCACTCGTGTCTGTTCCCAGCAAGTACAGTGTATTGGACTGGATTGGTGCTACTGTTCTTGTCAGTTTCCTAAGCAGAGTTGAACTAGATATGATCCGTGTTTGTAGGAAGCACAGTTCTTTTGTTCTTTGCAAGCTCACTGTTTGGACCCCATAGGAAACACAGTAGAGCAGAAGAGTGCTCTTTTCTCTAAAGCAGAGTGTGTTACTTGTAAGGCAAGCTAGCGTTTGTTTCGCAGTCCTAAATGGAATTGAATCCCATGCAGTTTCTGGTACTAAGAGCAAGAGTTGTTTTCTGGTAAAAAGAGTCACTCTTGCGCTGCCATTGCCATACACAGGACAAATAGCACTGGCGTTTTTGCGCAGCAAGTACAGTATATTGGGCTGAAGAGGATCTATTGTTCTTGTCAGGTTCCTAAACAGACTTGAACTAGATATGGCCGTGTGTGTAGGAAGCACAGTTTTTTTCCTTTGAGCAAGCTCACTGTTCGGACCCCATAGGAAACACAGTAAAGTAGAAGAGTGCTTTTTTCTCAAAAGCAGAGTGTGTTTCTTTTAAGGCGAGCTAGCGTTTGTTTCCCATTCCTAAATGGAGTGGAATCACATGCAGTTTGTGTTCCTACGAGCAAGAGTTGTTTTCTGGTAAGGAAAGTCCCTATTGTGCTCCCATTGCCATACACAGTGCAAATAGCCCTCCCATCTGTTCCCAGCAAGTACAGTGTATTGGAAAGAAGAGGAGCTACTGTTCTTCTCAGTTTCCTAAGCAGAGTTGTACTACATATGGCCCGTGTGTGTAGAAAGCACAGTTCTTTTTTTCTGAGCAAGCTCACTGTTCTGGCCCTATAGGAAATACAGTAGAGTAGAAGAGTGCTCTTTTCTAAAAAGCAGAGTGTGTTTCTTGTAAAGCGAGCTAGAGTTTGTTTCCCAGTCCTAAATGGAGTTGAATTACATGCAGTTTCTGGTCCACGAGCAAGAGTTGTTTTCTGGTAAGAAGAGTCACTACTGCGCTGCCTTTGCCATACACAGGACAAATAGCACTGGCGTCTGTTCCCAGCAAGTACAGTGTATTGGACTGAATAGGAGCTACTGTTCTTGTAAGTTTACTAAGCAGAGTTGAACTAGATATGATCCGTGTGTGTAGGAAGCACAGTTTTTGTTCTGAGCAAGTTCAGTGTTCGGACTCCATAGGAAACACAGTAGAGTAGAAGAGTGCTCTTTTCTCAAAAGCAGAGTGTGTTTCATGTAAGGCGAGCTAGCGTTTGTTTCCCAGTCCTATATGGAGTTGAGTCACATGCAGTTTTTTGTCCTACGAGCAAGAGTTGTTTTCTGGTAAGACGAGTCACTATTGTGCTCTAATTGCCATACACAGTGCAAATAGCACTTGCGTCTCTTCCCCGCAAGTACAGTGTATTGGACTGAATAGGAGCTACTGTTCTTGTCAGTTTACTAAGCAGAGTTGAACTAGATATGATCCGTGTGTGTAGGAAGCACAGTTCTTTTGTTCTGAGCAAGCTCACTGTTTGGACCCCATAGGAAACACAGTAGAGTAGAAGAGTGCTCTTTTCTCTAAAGCAGAGTGTGTTTCTTGTAAGGCGAGCTACCGTTTGTTTCCCAGTCCTAAATGGAGTGGAATCACATGCAGATTCTGGTCCTATGAGCAAGAGTTGTTTTCTGGTAAAGAAAGTCACTATTGCGCTCCCATTGCCATACACAGTGCAAATAGCCCTCACGTTTCTTCCCAGCAAGTACAGTGTATTAGACTGAAGAGGATCTACTGTTCTTGTCAGGTTCCTAAGCAGACTTGAACTAGATATGGCCGTGTGTGCAGGAAGCACAGTTTTTTTGTTCTCAGCAAGCTCACTGTTCGGAACACATAGTAAACACAGTAGAGTAGAAGAGTGCTCTTTTCTCAAAAGCAGAGTGTGTTTCACGTAAGGCGAGCTAGCATTTGTTTCCCAGTCCTAAATGGAGTTGAATCACATGCAGTTTCTGGTCCTATGAGCAAGAGTTGTTTTCTGGTAAGAAGAGTCACTATTGCGCTGCCATTGCCATACACAGGACAAAGAGCACTGGCGTCTGTTCCCAGCAAGTACAGTGTATTGGACTGAAGAGGATCTACTGTTCTTGTCAGGTTCATAAGCAGACTTGAAGTAGATATGGCCGTGTGTGTAGGAAGCACAGTTTTTTTGTTCTGAGCAAGCTCACTTTTCGGAACACATAGGAAACACAGTAGAGTAGAAGAGTTCTCTTTTCTAAAAAAAAGAATGTGTTTCATGTAAGGCGAGCTAGCATTTGTTAATCAGTCCTAAATAGAGTTGAATCATATGCAGTTTCTGGTCCTACGAGCAAGAGTTGTTTTCTGGTAAGGAAAGTCACTATTGTGCTCCCATTGCCATCCACAGTGCAAATAGCACTGGCGTCTGTTCCCAGCAAGTACAGTGTATCGGACTGAAGAGGAGCTACTGTTCTTGTCAGTTTCCTAAGCAGAGTTGAACTAGATATGGCCCGTGTGTGTAGGAAGCACAGTTTTTTTTTCTGAGCAAGCTCACTGTTCTGGCCCTATAGGAAACACAGTAGAGTAGAAGAGTGCTCTTTTCTCTAAAGCAGAGTGTGTTTCTTCTAAGGCGAGCTATCGTTTGTTTCCCATTCCTAAATGGAGTTGAATCACATGCAGTTTCTGGTCCTACGAGCAAGAGTTGTTTTATGGTAAGAAGAGTCACTATTGCGCTCCCATTGCCATACACAGTGCAAATAGCACTCGCGTCTGTTCCCAGCGAGTACAGTGTATCGGACTGAAGAGGAGCTACTTTTCTTGTCAGTTTCCTAAGCAGAGTTGAACTAGATATGGCCCGTGTGTGTAGAAAGCACAGTTCTTATGTTCTGAGCAAGCTCACTGTTCTGGCCCTATAGGAAACACAGTAGAGTAGAAGAGTGCTCTTTTCTCAAGAGCAGAGTGTGTTTCTTGTAAGGCGAGCTAGCGTTTGTTTCCTAGTCCTAAATGGAGTTGAATCACATGCAGTTTCAGGTCCTACGATCAAGAGTTCTTTTCTGGTAAGGAAAGTCACATTGCGCTCCCATTGCCATACACAGTGCAAATAGCACTCGTGTCTGTTCCCAGCAAGTACAGTGTATTGGACTGGATAGGTGCTACTGTTCTTGTCAGTTTCCTAAGCAGAGTTGAACTAGATATGATCCGTGTTTGTAGGAAGCACAGTTCTTTTGTTCTTTGCAAGCTCACTGTTTGGACCCCATAGGAAACACAGTAGAGCAGAAGAGTGCTCTTTTCTCTAAAGCAGAGTGTGTTACTTGTAAGGCGAGCTAGCGTTTGTTTCGCAGTCCTAAATGGAGTTGAATCCCATGCAGTTTCTGGTACTACGAGCAAGAGTTGTTTTCTGGTAAGAAGAGTCACTATTGCGCTGCCATTGCCATACACAGGACAAATAGCACTGGCGTCTGTTCCCAGCAAGTACAGTGTATTGGACTGAAGAGGATCTACTGTTCTTGTCAGGTTCCTAAGCAGACTTGAACTAGATATGGCCGTGTGTGTAGGAAGCAAAGTTCTTTTGTTCTGAGCAAGCTCACTGTTCGGACCCTATAGGAAACACAGTAGAGTAGAAGAGTGCTCTTTTATCAAAAGCAGAGTGTGTTTCTTGTAAGGTGAGCTAGCGTTTGTTTCCCAGTCCTAAATGGAGTTGAATCACATGCAGTTTCTGGTCCTATGAGCAAGAGTTGTTTTCTGGTAAGGAAAGTCACTATTGCGCTCCCATTGCCATACACAGTGCAAATAGCACTCGCGTCTGTTCCCAGCAAGTACAGTGTATCGGACTGAAGAGGAGCTACTTTTCTTGTCAGTTACCTAAGCAGAGTTGAAGTAGATATGGCCTGTGTGTAGGAAGCACAGTTCTTATGTTCTGAGCAAGCTCACTGTTCTGGCCCTATAGGAAACACAGTAGAGTAGAAGAGTGCTCTTTTCTCTAAAGCAGAGTGTGTTTCTTGTAAGGCGAGCTAGCGTTTGTTTCCTAGTCCTAAATGGAGTTGAATCACATGCAGTTTCAGGTCCTACGAACAAGAGTTCTTTTCTGGTAAGGAAAGTCACATTGCGCTCCCATTGCCAAACACAGTGCAAATAGCCCTCCCACCTGTTCCCAGCAAGTACAGTGTATTGGACTGAAGAGGAGCTACTGTTCTTCTCAGTTTCCTAAGCAGAATTGAACTAAATATGGCCGTGTGTGTAGGAAGCACAGTTCTTTTGTTCTGAGCAAGCTCACTGTTCTGGCCCTATAGGAAACACAGTAGAGTAGAAGAGTGCTCTTTTCTCTAAAGCAGAGTGTGTTTCTTGTAAGGCGAGCTAGCGTTTGTTTTCCAGTCCTAAATGGAGTTGAATCACATGCAGTTTCTAGTCCTACGAGCAAGAGTTGTTTTATGGTAAGAAGAGTCACTTTTGCGCTGCCATTGCCATACACAGGACAAATAGCAATGGCGTCTGTTCCGAGCAAGTACAGTGTATTGGACCGAAGAGGATCTACTGTTCTTGTCACGTTCCTAAGCAGAATTGAACTAGATATGGCCGTGTGTGTAGGAAGCACAGTTCTTTTGTTCTGAGCAAGTTCAGTGTTCGGACTCCATAGGAAACACAGTAGAGTAGAAGAGTGCTCTTTTCTCAAAAGCAGAGTGTGTTTCTTGTAAGGCGAGCTAGCGTTTGTTTCCCAGTCCTAAACGGAGTTGAGTCACATGCAGTTTTTTGTCCTATGAGCAAGATTTGTTTTCTGGTAAGATGAGTCACTATTGTGCTCCAATTGCCATACACAGTGCAAATAGCACTCGCGTCTCTTCCCCGCAAGTACAGTGTATTGGACTGAAGAGGAGCTACTGTTCTTGTCAGTTTCCTATGCAGAGTTGAACTAGATATGGCCCTTGTGTGTAGGAAGCACAGTTCTTTTGTTCTGAGCAAGCTCACTGTTCGGACCCCATAGGAAACACAGTAAAGTAGAAGAGTTCTCTTTTCTCAAAAGCACAGTGTGTTTCATGTAAGGCGAGCTAGCATTTGTTTCCCAGACCTAAATGGAGTTGAATCCCATGGAGTTTCTGGTCCTACGAGCAAGAGTTGTTTTATGGTAAGGAAAGTCACTATTGTGCTCCCATTGCCCTACCCAAGGCAAATAGCACTCGCGTCTTTTCCCAGCAAGTACAGTGTATTGGACTGAATAGGAGCTATTGTTCTTGTCAGTTTACTAAGCAGAGTTGATCTAGATATGGTCCGTGTGTGTAGGAAGCACAGTTCTTTTGTTCTGAGCAAGCTCACTGTTTGGACCCCATAGGAAACACAGTAGAGTAGAAGAGTGCTCTTTTCTCTAAAGCAGAGTGTGTTTCTTGTAAGGCGAGCTACCGTTTGTTTCCCAGTCCTAAATGGAGTGGAATCACATGCAGTTTCTGGTCCTACGAGCAAGAGTTGTTTTCTGGTAAAGAAAGTCACTATTGGGCTCCCATTGCCATACACAGTGCAAATAGCCCTCCCGTCTGTTCACAGCAAGTACAGTGTATTGGACTGAAGAGGAGCTACTGTTCTTCTCAGTTTCCTAAGAAGAGTTGAACTAGGTATGGCCCCTGTGTGTAGGATGCACAGTTCTTTTTTTCTGAACAAGCTCACTGTTCTGGCACTATAGGAAGCACAGTAGAGTAGAAGAGTGCTCTTTTCTCAAAAGCAGAGTTTGTTTCTTGGAAGTCGAGCTAGTGTTTGTTTCCCATTCCTAAATGGAGTTGAGTCACATGCAGTTTTTGGTCCTACGAGCAAGAGTTGTTTTCTGGTAAGGCGAGTCACGTTTGTGCTCCAATTACCATACACAGTGCAAATAGCACTCGTGTCTGTTCCCCGCAAGTAAAGTGTTTTGGAATGATGAGGAGCTACTGTTCTTGTCAGTTTCCTAAGCAGAGTTGAACTAGATATGGCACGTGTGTGTAGGAAGCATAGTTCTTTTGTTCTGAGCAAGCTCACTGTTCGGACACCATAGGAAACACAGTAGAGTAGAAGAGTGCTCTTTTCTCAAAAGCAGAGTGTGTTTCATGTAAGGCGAGCTAGCATTTGTTTCCCAGTCCTAAATGGAGTTGAATCACATGCAGTTTCTGGTGCTACGAGCAAGAGTTGTTTTCTGGTAAGGAAAGTCACTATTGTGCTCCCATTGCCATACACAGTGCAAATAGCACTCGCGTCTGTTCCCAGAAAGTACAGTGTATCGGAATGAAGAGGAGCTACTGTTCTTGTCAGTTTCCTAAGCAGAGTTGAACTAGTTATGGCCCGTGTGTGTAGGAAGCACAGTTCTTATGTTCTGAGCAAGCTCACTGTTCTGGCCCTATAGGAAAAACAGTAGAGTAGAAGAGTGCTCTTTTCTCAAAAGCAGAGTGTGTTTCTTGTAAGGCAAGCTAATGTTTGTTTCCTAGTCCTAAATGGAGTTTAATCACATGCAGTTTCAGGTCCTAAGAACAAGAGTTGTTTTCTGGTAAGGAAAGTCACATTGTGCTCCCATTGCCATACACTATGCAAATAGCACTCGCGTCTGTTCCCAGCAAGTACAGTGTATTGGACTGAAGAGGATCTACTGTTCTTGTCAGGTTCCTAAGCAGAGTTGAACTAGATATGGCCGTGTGTGTAGGAAGCACAGTTTTTTTGTTCTGAGCAAGCTCACTGTTCGGACCCCATAGAAAACACAGTAGAGTAGAAGAGTGCTTTTTTCTCAAATGTAGAGTTTGTTTCTTTTAAGACGAGCTAGCTTTTGTTTCCCATTCCTAAATGGAGTGGAATCACATGCAGTTTCTGGTCTTACGAGCAAGTGTTGTTTTCTGGTAAGGAAAGTCACTATTGTGCTCCCATTGCCATACACAGTGCAAATAGCCCTCCCCTCTGTTCCCAGCAAGTACAGTGTATTATACTGAAGAGGAGCTACTGTTCTTGTCAGTTTCCTAAGAAGAGTTGAATTAGATATGGCCCATGTGTTTAGGAAGCACAGTTCTTTTTTTCTGAGTACGCTCACTGTTCTGGCCCTATAGGAAGCACAGTAGAGTAGAAGAGTGCTCTTTTCTCAAAAGCAGAGTGTGTTTCTTGTAAAGCGAGCTAGAGTTTGTTTCCCAGTCCTAAATGGAGTTGAGTCACATGCAGTTTTTTGTTCTATGAGCAAGAGTTGTTTTCTGGTAAAACGAGTCACTATTGTGCTCCAATTGCCATACACAGTGCAAATAGCACTGGCGTCTGTTCCCAGCAAGTACAGTGTATTGGACTGAAGAGGAGCTACTGTTGTTCTCAGTTTCCTAAGCAGTGTTGAACTAGATATGGCCCGTGTGTCTAGGAAGCACAGTTCATTTGTTCTGAGCAAGCTAACTGTTCTGGCCCTATAGGAAACACAGTAGAGTAGAAGAGTGCTCTTTTCTCAAAAGTAGAATGTGTTTCTTGTAAGGTGAGCTAGAGTTTGTTTCCCAGTCCTAAATGGAGTTGAATCACAGACAGTTTTTGGTCCTACGATCAAGAGTTGTTTTCTGGTAAGAAGAGTCACTATTGCGCTCCAAATGCCATACACAGTGCAAATAGCACTCGTGTCTGTTCCCAGCAAGTACAGTGTATTGGACTGAATAGGAGCTACTGTTCTTGTCAGTTTCCTAAGCAGAATTGAACTAGATATGGCCGTGTGTGTAGGAAGCAGAGTTCTTTTGTTCTGAGCAAGCTCACTGTTCAGACCCCATAGGAAACAAAGTAGAGTAGAAGAGTGCTCTTTTACCAAAAGCAGAGTGTGTTTCTTGTAAGGCGAGCTAGCGTTTGTTTCCCAGTCCTAAATGGAGTTGAATCACATGCAGTTTCTGGTCCTACGAGCAAGAGTTGTTTTCTGGTAAGGAAACTCACTATTGTGCTCACATTGCCATACACAGTGCAAATAGCACTTGCGTCTGTTCCCAGCAAGTACAGTGTATCGGACTGAAGAGGAGCTACTGTTCTTGTCAGTTTCCTAAGCAGAGTTGAACTAGATAAGGCCCGTGTGTGTAGGAAGCACAGTTCTTATGTTCTGAGCAAGCTCACTGTTCTGGCCCTATAGGAAACACAGTAGAGTAGAAAAGTGCTCTTTTCTCAAAAGCAGAGTGTGTTTCTTGTAAGGCGAGCTAGCGTTTGTTCCCTAGTCCTAAATGGATTTGAATCATATGCAGTTTCTGGTCCTACGAACAAGAGTTTTTTTCTGGTAAGAAAAGTCACTATTGTGCTCCCATTGCCATACACAGGGCAAATAGCACTCGCGTCTTTTCCCAGCAAGTACAGTGTATCGGACTGAAGAGGATCTACTGTTCTTGTCAGGTTCCTAAGCAGAATTGAACTAGATATGGCCGTGTGTGTAGGAAGCACAGTTCTTTTGTTCTGAGCAAGCTCACTGTTCGGACCCCATAGGAAACACAGTAGAGTAGAAGAGTGCTCTTTTCTCAAAAGCAGAGTCTGTTTCTTGTAAGGCGATCTAGCGTTTGTTTCCCAGTCCTAAATGGAGTTGAATCACATGAAGTTTGTGTTCCTAGGAGCAAGAGTTGTTTTCTGTTAAGGAAAGTCACTTTTGCGCTCTCATTGCCATACACAGTGCAAATAGCACTCGCGTCTGTTCCCAGCAAGTACAGTGTATTGGACTGAAGAGGAGCTACTGTTCTTGTCAGTTTCCTAAGCAGAGTTGAACTAGTTATGGCCCGTGTGTAGGAAGCACAGTTCTTTTGTTCTGAGCAAGTTCACTGTTCTGGCCTTATTGGAAACACAGTAGAGTAGAAGATTGCTCTTTTCTCAAAAGCAGAGTGTGTTTCTTGTAAGGCGAGCTAGCGTTTGTTTCCCAGTCCTAAATGGAGTTGAATCCCATGCAGTTTCTGGTCCTACGAGCAAGAGCTGTTTTCTGGTAAGAAGAGTCACTATTGCACTCCCATTGTCATACACAGGGCAAATAGCACTGGCATCTGATCCCAGGAAGTACAGTGTATTGGACTGAAGAGGATCTACTGTTCTTGTCAGGTTCCTACGCAGAATTGAACTAGATATGGCCATGTGTGTAGAAAGCACAGTTCTTTTGTTCTGAGCAAGCTCACTGTTTGGACCCCATAGGAAACACAGTAGAGTAGAAGAGTGCTCTTTTCTCAAAAGCAGAGTGTTTTTATTGAAAGGCGAGTTAGTGTTTGTTTCCCAGTCAGAAATGGAATTGAATCCCTTTCAGTTTCTGGTCCTACGAGCAAGAGATTTTTCTGGTAAGAAGAGTCACTATTGTGCTCCCATTGCCATAAACAGTGCAAATAGCACTGGCATCTGTTCCGTGCATGTACAGAGTATTGGACTGAAGAGGAGCTGCTGTTCTTGTCAGTTTCCGAAGCAGAGTTGAACTAGATATGGCCTGTGTGTTTAGGAAGCACAGTTATTATGTTCTGAGCAAGCTCACTGTTCTGGCCCTATAGGAAACACAGTAGAGTAGAACAGTGCTCTTTTCTCAAAAGCAGAGTGTCTTTCTTGTGACCAGAGCTAGCGTTTGTTTCCCAGTCCTAAATGGAGTTGAGTCACATGCAGTTTGTGGTCCTAAGAGCAAGAGTTGTTTTCTGGTAAGAAGAGTCACTATTGTGCTCCCATTGCCATACAGAGTACAAATAGCACTCGCGTCTGTTCCCAGCAAGTACAGTGTATTAGACTGAAGAGGAGCTACTGTTCTTGTCAGTAACCTAAGCAAAGTTGAATTAGATATGGCCCATGTGTGTAGGAAGCATAGTTCTTTTGTTCTGAGCAAGCTCACTGTTCGGACCCCATAGGAAACCCAGTAGAGTAGATGAGTGCTCTTTTCTCAAAAGCAGAGTGTGTTTCTTGTAGGCGAGCTAGCATTTGTTTCCCAGTCCTAAATGGAGTTGAATCCCATGCAGTTTCTGGTCCTACGAGCAAGACTTGTTTTCTGGTAAGAAGAATCACTATTGTGCTCTCAATGTCATACACAGTGCAAATAACATTGGCGTCGGTTCCCAACATGTACAGTGTATTGGACTGAAGAGAATCTACTGTTCTT
Source organism: Peromyscus eremicus (assembly GCF_949786415.1). NCBI lineage: Eukaryota > Metazoa > Chordata > Mammalia > Rodentia > Cricetidae > Peromyscus > Peromyscus eremicus. The sequence goes on along the minus strand of NW_026735291.1, from coordinate 129,261 downwards.
GTCAGGTTCCTAAGCAGAATTGAACTAGATATGGTCGTGTGTGTAGGAAGCACAGTTCTTTTGTACTGAGCAAGTACACTGTTCTGGCCCTATAGGAAACACAGTAGAGTAGAAGAGTGCTCTTTTCTCAAAAGCAGAGTGTGTTTCTTGTAAGGCGAGCTAGCGTTTCTTTCCCAGTCCTAAATGGAGTTGAATCACATGCAGTTTCAGGTCCTACAAACAAGAGTTGTTTTCTGGTAAGGAAAGTCACATTGCGCTCCGATTGCCATACACTGTGCAAATAGCACTCGCGTCTGTTCCCAGTAAGTTCAGTGTATTGGACTGAAGAGGATCTACTGTTCTTGTCAGGTTCCTAAGCAGACTTGAACTAGATATGGCCGTGTGTGTAGGAAGCACACTTTTTTTGTTCTGAGCAAGCTCACTGTTCGGACGCCATAGGAAACACAGTAGAGTAGAAGAGTGGTTTTTTCTCAAAAGCAGAGTGTTTCTTTTAAGGCGAGCTAGCGTTTGTTTCCCATTCCTAAATGGAGTGGAATCACATGCAGTTTCTGGTCCTACGAGCAAGAGTTGTTTTCTGGTAAGGAAAGTCACTATTGTGCTCCCATTGCCATACACAGTGCAAATAGCCCTCCCGTCTCTTCCCAGCAAGTACAGTGTATTGGACTGAAGAGGAGCTACTGTTCTTGTCAGTTTCATAAGAAGAGTTGAACTAGATATGGCCCCTGTGTGTAGGAAGCACAGTTCTTTTTTTCTGAGCAAGCTCACTGTTCTGGCCCTATAGGAAACAGAGTAGAGTAGAAGAGTGCTCTTTTCTCAAAAGCAGAGTGTGTTTCTTGTAAAGCGAGCTAGAGTTTGTTTCCCAGTCCTGAATGGAGTTGAGTCACATATAATTTTTTGTTCTATGAGCAAGAGTTGTTTTCTGGTAAGAAGAGTAACTATTGTGCTCCAATTGCCATACACAGTGTAAATAGCACTCGCGTCTGTTCCCAGCAAGTACAGTGTATTAGACTGAAGAGGAGCTACTGTTCTTGTCAGTTTCCTAAGCAGAGTTGAACTACATATGGTCCGTGTGTGTGGGAAGCACAGTTCTTTTGTTCTGAGCAAGCTCACTGTTTGGATCCATAGGAAACACAGTAGAGTAGAAGAGTGCTCTTTTCTCTAAAGCAGTGTGTTTCTTGTAAGGCGAGCTAGCGTTTGTTTCCCAGTCCTAAATGGAGTTGAATCACATGCAGTTTCTGGTCCTATGAGCAAGAGTTGTTTTCTGGTAAGGAAAGTCACTATTGCGCTCCCATTGCCATACACAGTGCAAATAGCACATGCGTCTGTTCCCAGCAAGTACAGTGTATTGGACTGAAGAGGAGCTACTGTTCTTCTCAGTTTCCTAAGCAGACTTGAACTAGATATGGCCCGTGTGTCTAGGAAGCACAGTTCATTTGTTCTGAGAAAACTAACTGTTCTGGCCCTATAGGAAACACAGTAGAGTAGAAGAGTGCTCTTTTCTCAAAAGCAGAGTGTGTTTCTTGTAAGGCGAGCTAGCGTTTGTTTCCCAACCTAAATGGAGTTGAGTCACATGCAGTTTCTGGTCGTACGAGCAAGAGTTGTTTTCTGGTAAGATGAGTCACTATTGTGCTCCAATTTCCATACACAGTGCAAATAGCACTCACGTCTGTTCTCAGCAAGTACAGTGTATCGGACTGAAGAGGAGCTGCTGTTCTTGTCAGTTTCCTAAGCAGAGTTGAACTAGATATGGCCCGTGTGTTTAGGAAGCACAGTTATTATGTTCTGAGCAAGCTCACTGTTCTGGCCCTATAGGAAACACAGTAGAGTAGAAGAGTGCTCTTTTCTCAAAAGCAGAGTGTGTTTCTTGTAAGGCGAGCTAGCGTTTGTTTCCCAGTCCTAAATGGAGTTGAATCACTTGCAGTTTCTGGTCCTATGAGCATGAGTTGTTTTCTGGTAAGGAAAGTCACTATTGCGCTCCCATTGCCATACATAGTGCAAATAGCACTCGCGTCTTTTCCCAGAAAGTACAGTGTATTGGACTGAAGAGGAGCTACTGTTCTTGACATTTTCCTAAGAGGAGTTGAACTAGATATGGCCCGTGTGTGTAGGAAACACAGTTCTTTTTTTCTGAGAAAGCACACTGTGCGGACACCATAGGAAACACAGTAGAGTAGATGAGTGCTCTTTTCTCAAAATTAGATTGAGTTCCTTGAAAGGCGAGCTAGTATTTACTTCCCAGTCAGAAATGGAGTTGAATACCATGCAGTTTCTGGTCCTACAAGTAAGAGTTGTTTTCTGGTAAGAAGAGTCACTATGCGCTCCCATTGCCATACACAGTGCAAATAGCACTTGCGTCTGTTCCCAGCAAGTACAGTGTATTGGACTGAAGAGGAGCTACTGTTCTTGTCAGTTTCCTAAGCAGAGTTGAACCAGATATGGCCCGTGTGTGTAGTAAGCACAGTTCTTTTGTTCTGAGCAAGTTCACTGTTCTGGCCTTATTGGAAACACAGTAGAGTAGAAGATTGCTCTTTTCTCAAAAGCAGAGTGTGTTTCTTGTAAGGCGAGCTAGCGTTTGTTTCCCAGTCCTAAATGGAGTTGAATCCCATGCAGTTTCTGGTCCTACGAGCAAGAGCTGTTTTCTGGTAAGAAGAGTCACTATTGCGCTCCCATTGTCATACACAGGGCAAATAGCACTGGCATCTGATCCCAGGAAGTACAGTGTATTGGACTGAAGAGGATCTACTGTTCTTGTCAGGTTCCTACGCAGAATTGAACTAGATATGGCCATGTGTGTAGAAAGCACAGTTCTTTTGTTCTGAGCAAGCTCACTGTTTGGACCCCATAGGAAACACAGTAGAGTAGAAGAGTGCTCTTTTCTCAAAAGCAGAGTGTTTTTATTGAAAGGCGAGTTAGTGTTTGTTTCCCAGTCAGAAATGGAATTGAATCCCTTTCAGTTTCTGGTCCTACGAGCAAGAGATTTTTCTGGTAAGAAGAGTCACTATTGTGCTCCCATTGCCATAAACAGTGCAAATAGCACTGGCATCTGTTCCGTGCATGTACAGAGTATTGGACTGAAGAGGAGCTGCTGTTCTTGTCAGTTTCCGAAGCAGAGTTGAACTAGATATGGCCTGTGTGTTTAGGAAGCACAGTTATTATGTTCTGAGCAAGCTCACTGTTCTGGCCCTATAGGAAACACAGTAGAGTAGAACAGTGCTCTTTTCTCAAAAGCAGAGTGTCTTTCTTGTGACCAGAGCTAGCGTTTGTTTCCCAGTCCTAAATGGAGTTGAGTCACATGCAGTTTGTGGTCCTAAGAGCAAGAGTTGTTTTCTGGTAAGAAGTGTCACTATTGTGCTCCCATTGCCATACAGAGTACAAATAGCACTCGCGTCTGTTCCCAGCAAGTACAGTGTATTAGACTGAAGAGGAGCTACTGTTCTTGTCAGTAACCTAAGCAAAGTTGAATTAGATATGGCCCATGTGTGTAGGAAGCATAGTTCTTTTGTTCTGAGCAAGCTCACTGTTCGGACCCCATAGGAAACCCAGTAGAGTAGATGAGTGCTCTTTTCTCAAAAGCAGAGTGTGTTTCTTGTAGGCGAGCTAGCATTTGTTTCCCAGTCCTAAATGGAGTTGAATCCCATGCAGTTTCTGGTCCTACGAGCAAGACTTGTTTTCTGGTAAGAAGAATCACTATTGTGCTCTCAATATCATACACAGTGCAAATAACATTGGCGTCGGTTCCCAACATGTACAGTGTATTGGACTGAAGAGAATCTACTGTTCTTGTCAGGTTCCTAAGCAGAATTGAACTAGATATGGTCGTGTGTGTAGGAAGCACAGTTCTTTTGTACTGAGCAAGTAAACTGTTCTGGCCCTATAGGAAACACAGTAGAGTAGAAGAGTGCTCTTTTCTCAAAAGCAGAGTGTGTTTCTTGTAAGGCGAGCTAGCGTTTCTTTCCCAGTCCTAAATGGAGTTGAATCACATGCAGTTTCAGGTCCTACAAACAAGAGTTGTTTTCTGGTAAGGAAAGTCACATTGCGCTCCGATTGCCATACACTGTGCAAATAGCACTCGCGTCTGTTCCCAGCAAGTTCAGTGTATTGGACTGAAGAGGATCTACTGTTCTTGTCAGGTTCCTAAGCAGACTTGAACTAGATATGGCCGTGTGTGTAGGAAGCACACTTTTTTTGTTCTGAGCAAGCTCACTGTTCGGACGCCATAGGAAACACAGTAGAGTAGAAGAGTGGTTTTTTCTCAAAAGCAGAGTGTTTCTTTTAAGGCGAGCTAGCGTTTGTTTCCCATTCCTAAATGGAGTGGAATCACATGCAGTTTCTGGTCCTACGAGCAAGAGTTGTTTTCTGGTAAGGAAAGTCACTATTGTGCTCCCATTGCCATACACAGTGCAAATAGCCCTCCCGTCTCTTCCCAGCAAGTACAGTGTATTGGACTGAAGAGGAGCTACTGTTCTTGTCAGTTTCATAAGAAGAGTTGAACTAGATATGGCCCCTGTGTGTAGGAAGCACAGTTCTTTTTTTCTGAGCAAGCTCACTGTTCTGGCCCTATAGGAAACACAGTAGAGTAGAAGAGTGCTCTTTTCTCAAAAGCAGAGTGTGTTTCTTGTAAAGCGAGCTAGAGTTTGTTTCCCAGTCCTGAATGGAGTTGAGTCACATATAATTTTTTGTTCTATGAGCAAGAGTTGTTTTCTGGTAAGAAGAGTAACTATTGTGCTCCAATTGCCATACACAGTGTAAATAGCACTCGCGTCTGTTCCCAGCAAGTACAGTGTATTAGACTGAAGAGGAGCTACTGTTCTTGTCAGTTTCCTAAGCAGAGTTGAACTACATATGGTCCGTGTGTGTGGGAAGCACAGTTCTTTTGTTCTGAGCAAGCTCACTGTTTGGATCCATAGGAAACAGAGTAGAGTAGAAGAGTGCTCTTTTCTCTAAAGCAGTGTGTTTCTTGTAAGGCGAGCTAGCGTTTGTTTCCCAGTCCTAAATGGAGTTGAATCACATGCAGTTTCTGGTCCTATGAGCAAGAGTTGTTTTCTGGTAAGGAAAGTCACTATTGCGCTCCCATTGCCATACACAGTGCAAATAGCACATGCGTCTGTTCCCAGCAAGTACAGTGTATTGGACTGAAGAGGAGCTACTGTTCTTCTCAGTTTCCTAAGCAGACTTGAACTAGATATGGCCCGTGTGTCTAGGAAGCACAGTTCATTTGTTCTGAGAAAACTAACTGTTCTGGCCCTATAGGAAACACAGTAGAGTAGAAGAGTGCTCTTTTCTCAAAAGCAGAGTGTGTTTCTTGTAAGGCGAGCTAGCGTTTGTTTCCCAACCTAAATGGAGTTGAGTCACATGCAGTTTCTGGTCGTACGAGCAAGAGTTGTTTTCTGGTAAGATGAGTCACTATTGTGCTCCAATTTCCATACACAGTGCAAATAGCACTCACGTCTGTTCTCAGCAAGTACAGTGTATCGGACTGAAGAGGAGCTGCTGTTCTTGTCAGTTTCCTAAGCAGAGTTGAACTAGATATGGCCCGTGTGTTTAGGAAGCACAGTTATTATGTTCTGAGCAAGCTCACTGTTCTGGCCCTATAGGAAACACAGTAGAGTAGAAGAGTGCTCTTTTCTCAAAAGCAGAGTGTGTTTCTTGTAAGGCGAGCTAGCGTTTGTTTCCCAGTCCTAAATGGAGTTGAATCACTTGCAGTTTCTGGTCCTATGAGCATGAGTTGTTTTCTGGTAAGGAAAGTCACTATTGCGCTCCCATTGCCATACATAGTGCAAATAGCACTCGCGTCTTTTCCCAGAAAGTACAGTGTATTGGACTGAAGAGGAGCTACTGTTCTTGACATTTTCCTAAGAGGAGTTGAACTAGATATGGCCCGTGTGTGTAGGAAACACAGTTCTTTTTTTCTGAGAAAGCACACTGTGCGGACACCATAGGAAACACAGTAGAGTAGATGAGTGCTCTTTTCTCAAAATTAGATTGAGTTCCTTGAAAGGCGAGCTAGTATTTACTTCCCAGTCAGAAATGGAGTTGAATACCATGCAGTTTCTGGTCCTACAAGTAAGAGTTGTTTTCTGGTAAGAAGAGTCACTATGCGCTCCCATTGCCATACACAGTGCAAATAGCACTTGCGTCTGTTCCCAGCAAGTACAGTGTATTGGACTGAAGAGGAGCTACTGTTCTTGTCAGTTTCCTAAGCAGAGTTGAACCAGATATGGCCCGTGTGTGTAGTAAGCACAGTTCTTTTGTTCTGAGCAAGTTCACTGTTCTGGCCTTATTGGAAACACAGTAGAGTAGAAGATTGCTCTTTTCTCAAAAGCAGAGTGTGTTTCTTGTAAGGCGAGCTAGCGTTTGTTTCCCAGTCCTAAATGGAGTTGAATCCCATGCAGTTTCTGGTCCTACGAGCAAGAGCTGTTTTCTGGTAAGAAGAGTCACTATTGCGCTCCCATTGTCATACACAGGGCAAATAGCACTGGCATCTGATCCCAGGAACTACAGTGTATTGGACTGAAGAGGATCTACTGTTCTTGTCAGGTTCCTACGCAGAATTGAACTAGATATGGCCATGTGTGTAGAAAGCACAGTTCTTTTGTTCTGAGCAAGCTCACTGTTTGGACCCCATAGGAAACACAGTAGAGTAGAAGAGTGCTCTTTTCTCAAAAGCAGAGTGTTTTTATTGAAAGGCGAGTTAGTGTTTGTTTCCCAGTCAGAAATGGAATTGAATCCCTTTCAGTTTCTGGTCCTACGAGCAAGAGATTTTTCTGGTAAGAAGAGTCACTATTGTGCTCCCATTGCCATAAACAGTGCAAATAGCACTGGCATCTGTTCCGTGCATGTACAGAGTATTGGACTGAAGAGGAGCTGCTGTTCTTGTCAGTTTCCGAAGCAGAGTTGAACTAGATATGGCCTGTGTGTTTAGGAAGCACAGTTATTATGTTCTGAGCAAGCTCACTGTTCTGGCCCTATAGGAAACACAGTAGAGTAGAACAGTGCTCTTTTCTCAAAAGCAGAGTGTCTTTCTTGTGACCAGAGCTAGCGTTTGTTTCCCAGTCCTAAATGGAGTTGAGTCACATGCAGTTTGTGGTCCTAAGAGCAAGAGTTGTTTTCTGGTAAGAAGAGTCACTATTGTGCTCCCATTGCCATACAGAGTACAAATAGCACTCGCGTCTGTTCCCAGCAAGTACAGTGTATTAGACTGAAGAGGAGCTACTGTTCTTGTCAGTAACCTAAGCAAAGTTGAATTAGATATGGCCCATGTGTGTAGGAAGCATAGTTCTTTTGTTCTGAGCAAGCTCACTGTTCGGACCCCATAGGAAACCCAGTAGAGTAGATGAGTGCTCTTTTCTCAAAAGCAGAGTGTGTTTCTTGTAGGCGAGCTAGCATTTGTTTCCCAGTCCTAAATGGAGTTGAATCCCATGCAGTTTCTGGTCCTACGAGCAAGACTTGTTTTCTGGTAAGAAGAATCACTATTGTGCTCTCAATGTCATACACAGTGCAAATAACATTGGCGTCGGTTCCCAACATGTACAGTGTATTGGACTGAAGAGAATCTACTGTTCTTGTCAGGTTCCTAAGCAGAATTGAACTAGATATGGTCGTGTGTGTAGGAAGCACAGTTCTTTTGTACTGAGCAAGTACACTGTTCTGGCCCTATAGGAAACACAGTAGAGTAGAAGAGTGCTCTTTTCTCAAAAGCAGAGTGTGTTTCTTGTAAGGCGAGCTAGCGTTTCTTTCCCAGTCCTAAATGGAGTTGAATCACATGCAGTTTCAGGTCCTACAAACAAGAGTTGTTTTCTGGTAAGGAAAGTCACATTGCGCTCCGATTGCCATACACTGTGCAAATAGCACTCGCGTCTGTTCCCAGCAAGTTCAGTGTATTGGACTGAAGAGGATCTACTGTTCTTGTCAGGTTCCTAAGCAGACTTGAACTAGATATGGCCGTGTGTGTAGGAAGCACACTTTTTTTGTTCTGAGCAAGCTCACTGTTCGGACGCCATAGGAAACACAGTAGAGTAGAAGAGTGGTTTTTTCTCAAAAGCAGAGTGTTTCTTTTAAGGCGAGCTAGCGTTTGTTTCCCATTCCTAAATGGAGTGGAATCACATGCAGTTTCTGGTCCTACGAGCAAGAGTTGTTTTCTGGTAAGGAAAGTCACTATTGTGCTCCCATTGCCATACACAGTGCAAATAGCCCTCCCGTCTCTTCCCAGCAAGTACAGTGTATTGGACTGAAGAGGAGCTACTGTTCTTGTCAGTTTCATAAGAAGAGTTGAACTAGATATGGCCCCTGTGTGTAGGAAGCACAGTTCTTTTTTTCTGAGCAAGCTCACTGTTCTGGCCCTATAGGAAACAGAGTAGAGTAGAAGAGTGCTCTTTTCTCAAAAGCAGAGTGTGTTTCTTGTAAAGCGAGCTAGAGTTTGTTTCCCAGTCCTGAATGGAGTTGAGTCACATATAATTTTTTGTTCTATGAGCAAGAGTTGTTTTCTGGTAAGAAGAGTAACTATTGTGCTCCAATTGCCATACACAGTGTAAATAGCACTCGCGTCTGTTCCCAGCAAGTACAGTGTATTAGACTGAAGAGGAGCTACTGTTCTTGTCAGTTTCCTAAGCAGAGTTGAACTACATATGGTCCGTGTGTGTGGGAAGCACAGTTCTTTTGTTCTGAGCAAGCTCACTGTTTGGATCCATAGGAAACACAGTAGAGTAGAAGAGTGCTCTTTTCTCTAAAGCAGTGTGTTTCTTGTAAGGCGAGCTAGCGTTTGTTTCCCAGTCCTAAATGGAGTTGAATCACATGCAGTTTCTGGTCCTATGAGCAAGAGTTGTTTTCTGGTAAGGAAAGTCACTATTGCGCTCCCATTGCCATACACAGTGCAAATAGCACATGCGTCTGTTCCCAGCAAGTACAGTGTATTGGACTGAAGAGGAGCTACTGTTCTTCTCAGTTTCCTAAGCAGACTTGAACTAGATATGGCCCGTGTGTCTAGGAAGCACAGTTCATTTGTTCTGAGAAAACTAACTGTTCTGGCCCTATAGGAAACACAGTAGAGTAGAAGAGTGCTCTTTTCTCAAAAGCAGAGTGTGTTTCTTGTAAGGCGAGCTAGCGTTTGTTTCCCAACCTAAATGGAGTTGAGTCACATGCAGTTTCTGGTCGTACGAGCAAGAGTTGTTTTCTGGTAAGATGAGTCACTATTGTGCTCCAATTTCCATACACAGTGCAAATAGCACTCACGTCTGTTCTCAGCAAGTACAGTGTATCGGACTGAAGAGGAGCTGCTGTTCTTGTCAGTTTCCTAAGCAGAGTTGAACTAGATATGGCCCGTGTGTTTAGGAAGCACAGTTATTATGTTCTGAGCAAGCTCACTGTTCTGGCCCTATAGGAAACACAGTAGAGTAGAAGAGTGCTCTTTTCTCAAAAGCAGAGTGTGTTTCTTGTAAGGCGAGCTAGTGTTTGTTTCCCAGTCCTAAATGGAGTTGAATCACTTGCAGTTTCTGGTCCTATGAGCATGAGTTGTTTTCTGGTAAGGAAAGTCACTATTGCGCTCCCATTGCCATACATAGTGCAAATAGCACTCGCGTCTTTTCCCAGAAAGTACAGTGTATTGGACTGAAGAGGAGCTACTGTTCTTGACAGTTTCCTAAGAGGAGTTGAACTAGATATGGCCCGTGTGTGTAGGAAACACAGTTCTTTTTTTCTGAGAAAGCACACTGTGCGGACACCATAGGAAACACAGTAGAGTAGATGAGTGCTCTTTTCTCAAAATTAGATTGAGTTCCTTGAAAGGCGAGCTAGTATTTACTTCCCAGTCAGAAATGGAGTTGAATACCATGCAGTTTCTGGTCCTACAAGTAAGAGTTGTTTTCTGGTAAGAAGAGTCACTATGCGCTCCCATTGCCATACACAGTGCAAATAGCACTTGCGTCTGTTCCCAGCAAGTACAGTGTATTGGACTGAAGAGGAGCTACTGTTCTTGTCAGTTTCCTAAGCAGAGTTGAACCAGATATGGCCCGTGTGTGTAGTAAGCACAGTTCTTTTGTTCTGAGCAAGCTCACTGTTCGGACACCATAGGAAACACAGTAGAGTAGAAGAGTGCTCTTTTCTCAAAAGCAGAGTGTGTTTCTTGCAAGTCGAGCTAGTGTTTTTTTCCCAGTCCTAAATGGAGTTGAATCACATGCAGTTTCTGGTCCTACGAGCAAGAGTTGTTTTCTGGTAAGAAGAGTCAATATTGCGCACCCATTGTCATACACAGGGCAAATAGCACTTGCTTCTGTTCCCAGCAAGTACATTGTATTGGACTGAAGAGGATCTACTGTTCTTGTCAGTTTCCTAAGCAGAGTTGAACCAGATATGGACCGTGTGTGTAGGAAGCACAGGTCTTTTGTTCTGAGCAAGCTCACAGTTCGGACCCCGTAGAAAACACAATAGAGTAGAAGAGTGCCCTTTTCTCAAAAGCAGAGTGTGTTCCTTGTAAGGCGAGCTAGCATTTGTTTCCCAGTCCTAAATGGAGTTGAATCACATCCAGTTTCTGGTCCTATGAGCAAGAGTTGTTTTCTGGTAAAAAAAAGTCACTATTGTGCTCCCATTCCCATACATAGTACAAATAGCACTCGCGTCTGTTCCCAGCAAGTACAGTGTATTGGACTGAAGAGGAGCTACTGTTCTTGTCATTTTCATAAGAGGAGTTGAACCAGATATATCCCATGTGTGTAGGAAGCATAGTTCTTTTGTTCTGAGAAAGCACACTATCCGGACATCATAGGAAACACAGTAGAGTAGATGAGTGCTCTATTCTCAAAATTTGATTGTTTTTCTTGAAAGTCGAGCTAGTGTTTGTTTCCCAGTCAGAAATGGAGTTGAGTCCCATGCAGTTTCTGGTACTACGAGCAAGAGATGTTTTCTGTTAAGAAGAGTAACTATTGTGCTCCCATTGCCATACACAGTGCAAATAGCACTCGCGTCTGTTCCCAGCAAGTACAGTGTATTGGACTGAAGAGCAGCTACTGTTCTTGTCAGTTTCCTAAGCAGAGTTGAACTCGATATGGCCCGTGCGTGTAGGAAGCACAGTTCTTTTGTTCTGAGCAAGCTCACGGTTCGGACCCCGTAGGAAACACAATAGAGTAGAAGAGTGCCCTTTCTCAAAAGCAGAGTGTGCTTCTTGGAAGTCGAGCTAGTGTTTGTTTCCCAGTCCTAAATGGAGTTGAGTCACATGCAGTTTTTTGTCCTATGAGCAAGAGTTTTTTTCTGGTAAGACAAGTCACTATTGTGCTCCAATTGCAATACACAGTGCAAATAGCACTCGCGTATGTTCCCCGCAAGTACAGTGTATTGGACTGAAGAGGATCTACTGTTCTTGTCAGTTTCCTAAGCAGAGTTGAACTAGATATGGCCCGTGTGTGTAGGAAGCACAGTTCTTTTGTTCTGAGCAAGCTCACTGTTTGGACCTCTTAGGAAACACAGTAGAGTAGAAGAGTGCTCTTTTCTCAAAAGCAGAGTGTGCTTCTTGGAAGTCGAGCTAGTGTTTGTTTCCCAGTCCTAAATGGAGTTGAGTCACATGCAGTTTTTTGTCCTATGAGCAAGAGTTTTTTTCTGGTAAGACAAGTCACTATTGTGCTCCAATTGCAATACACAGTGCAAATAGCACTCGCTTATGTTCCCCGTAAGTACAGTGTATTGGACTGAAGAGGAGCTACTGTTCTTCTCAGTTTCCTAAGCAGAGTTGAACTAGATATGGTCCGTGTGTGTAGGAAGCACAGTTCTTTTTTTCTGAGCAAGCTCACAGTTCTGGCCCTATAGGAAACACAGTAGAGTAGAAGAGTGCTCTTTTCTCAAAAGCAGAGTGTGTTTCTTGTAAAGCGAGATAGAGTTTGTTTCCCAGTCCTAAATGGAGATGAATCACATGCAGTTTCTGGTCCTACGAGCAAGAGTTGTTTTCTGGTAAGAAGACTCACTATTGCGCTGCCATTGACATACACAGGACAAATAGCACTCGCGTCTGTTCCCAGCAAGTACAGTGTATTGGACTGAAGAGGATCTACTGTTCTTGTCAGCTTCCTAAGCAGACTTGAACTAGATATGGCCGTGTGTAGGAAGCACAGTTTTTTTGTTCTGAGCAAGCTCACTGATCGGAACACATAGGAAACACTGTAGAGTAGAAGAGTGCTCTTTTCTCAAAAGCAGAGTGTGTTTCTTGGAAGTCGAGCTAGCGTTTGTTTCCCAGTCCTAAATGGAGTTGAGTCACATGCAGTTTTTTGTCCAACGAGCAAGAGTTGTTTTCTGGTAAGACAAGTCACTATTGTGCTCCAATTGCCATACACAGAGCAAATATCACTCGCTTCTGTTCCCCACAAGTACAGTGTATCGGACTGAAGAGGAGCTACTGTTCTTGTCAGTTTCCTAAGCAGAGTTGAACTAGATATGGCCCGTGTGTGTAGGAAGCACAGTTCTTATGTTCTGAGCAAGCTCACTGTTCTGGCCCTATAGGAAACACAGTAGAGTAGAAGATTGCTCTTTTCTCAAAAGCAGAGTGTTTTTCTTGGAAAGCGAGCTAGAGTTTGTTTCCCAGTCCTAAATGGAGTTGAATCACATGCAGTTACTGGTCCTACGTACAAGAGTTGTTTTCTGGTAAGGAAAGTCACTATTGCGCTCCCATTGCCCTACACAAGGCAAATAGCACAAGTGTCTTTTCCCAGCAATTACAGTGTATTGGACTGAATAGGAGCTACTGTTCTTGTCAGTTTCCTAAGCAGAGTTGAACTAGATGTGGTCCGTGTGTGTATTAAGCACAGTTCTTTTGTTCTGAGCAAGCTCACTGTTTGGACCCCATAGGAAACACATTAGAGTAGAAGAGTGCTCTTTTCTCAAAAGCAGAGTGTGTTTCTTGTAAGGCGAGCTAGCATTTGTTTCCCAGTCCTAAATGGAGTGGAATCACATGCAGTTTATAGTGCTATGAGCAAGAGTTGTTTTCTGGTAGGGAAAGTCACTATTGCGCTCCCTTTTACATACACAGTGCAAATAGCACATGCGCCTGTTGCCAGCAAGTACAGTGTATTGAACTGAAGAGGAGCTACTGTTCTTGTCAGTTTCCTAAGCAGAGTTGAACTAGATATGGCCCGTGTGTGTAGGAAGCACAGTTCTTTTGTTCTGAGCAAGCTCACTGTTCGGACGCCATAGGAAACACAGTAGAGTAGAAGGGTGCTCTTTAATCAAAAGCAGAGTGTGTTTCATGTAAGGCGAGCTAGCATTTGTTTCCCAGTCCTAAATGGAGTTGAATCACATGCAGTTTCTGGTCCTACGAGCAAGAGCTGTTTTCTGGTAAGGAAAGTCACTATTTTGCTCCCTTTGAAATCCACAGTGCAAATAGCCCTCCCGTCTGTTCCCAGCAAGTACAGTGTATTGGACGGAAGAGGAGCTACTGTTCTTGTCAGTTTCCTAAGCAGAGTTGAACTAGTTATGGCCCTGTGTTGGAAGCACAGTTCTTTTGTTCTGAGCAAGCTCACTGTTCTGGCCCTATAGGAAACACAGTAGAGTCGAAGAGTGCTCTTTCTCTAAAGCAGAGTGTGTTTCTTGTAAGGCGAGCTAGCGTTTGTTTCCCAGTCCTAAATGGAGTTGAATCACATGCAGTTTCTAGTCTTACGAGCAAGAGTTGTTTTATGGTAACAAGAGTCACTATTGCTATGCCATTGCCATACACAGGACAAATAGCACTGGCGTCTGTTCCCAGCAAGTACAGTGTATTGGACTGAAGAGGATCTACTGTTCTTGTCAGGTTCCTAAGCAGAATTGAACTAGATATGGCCCGTGTGTGTAGGAAGCACAGTTTTGTTATTCTGAGGAAGCTCACTGTTCGGAACACATAGGAAACACAGTAGAGTAGAAGAGTGCTCTTTTCTCAAAAGCAGAGTGTTTTTCTTGGAAGTCGAGCTAGTGTTTGTTTCCCAGTCCTAAATGGAGTTGAGTCACATGCAGTTTTTTGTCCTACGAGCCAGAGTTGTTTTCTGGTAAGACAAGTCACTATTGTGCTCCAATTGCCATACACAGTGCAAATAGTACTCGTGTCTGTTCCCCGAAAGTACTGTGTATGGGACTGAAGAGGAGCTAGTGTTCTTGTCAGTTTCCTAAGCAGAGTTGAACTAGATATGGCCCGTGTGTGTAGGAAGCACAGTTCTTTTGTTCTGAGGAAGCTCACTGTTCGGACCCCATAGGAAACACAGTAGAGTAGAAGAGTGCTCTTTTCTCAAAAGCAGAGTGTGTTAAATGTAAGGTGAGCTAGCATTTGTTTCCCAGTCCTAAATGGAGTTGAATCACATGCAGTTTCTGGTCCTACGAGCAAGAGCTGTTTTCTGGAAAGGAAAGTCACTATTGCGCTCCCATTGCCATACACAGTGCAAATAGCACTCGCGTCTGTTCCCAGCAAGTACAGTGTATTGGACTGAAGAGGAGCTAGTGTTCTTGTCAGTTTCCTAAGCAGAGTTGAACTAGATATGGCTCGTGTGTAGTAAGCACAGTTCTTTGTTCTGAGCATTCTCACTGTTCTGGCCCTATAGGAAACACAGTAGAGTAGAAGAGTGCTATTTTCTCTAAAGCAGAGTGTGTTTCTTGTAAGGCAAGCTACCGTTTGTTTCCCAGTCCTAAATGGAGTGGAATCACATGAAGTTTCTGGTCCTACGAGCAAGAGTTGTTTTCTGGTAAGGAAAGTCACTATTGGGCTCACATTGCCATACACAGTACAAATAGCCCTCCCGTCTGTTCCCAGAGAGTACAGTGTATTGGACTGAAGAGGAGCTACTGTTCTTCTCAGTTTCCTAAGCAGAATTGAACTAGATATGGCCCGTGTGTGTAGGAAGCACAGTTCTTTTGTTCTGAGCAAGCTCAATGTTCGGACACCATAGGAAACACAGTAGAGTAGAAGAGTGCTCTTTTCTCAAAAGCAGAGTGTGTTTTTGTAAGGTGAGCTAGCGTTTGTTTCCTACTCCTAAATGGAGTTGAATCACATGCAGTTTCTGGTCCTACGAGCAAGAGTTGTTTTCTGGTAAGAAGACTCACTATTGCGCTGCCATTGACATACACAGGACAAATAGCACTCGCGTCTGTTCCCAGCAAGTACAGTGTATTGGACTGAAGAGGATCTACTGTTCTTGTCAGCTTCCTAAGCAGACTTGAACTAGATATGGCCGTGTGTAGGAAGCACAGTTTTTTTGTTCTGAGCAAGCTCACTGATCGGAACACATAGGAAACACTGTAGAGTAGAAGAGTGCTCTTTTCTCAAAAGCAGAGTGTGTTTCTTGGAAGTCGAGCTAGCGTTTGTTTCCCAGTCCTAAATGGAGTTGAGTCACATGCAGTTTTTTGTCCAACGAGCAAGAGTTGTTTTCTGGTAAGACAAGTCACTATTGTGCTCCAATTGCCATACACAGAGCAAATATCACTCGCTTCTGTTCCCCACAAGTACAGTGTATCGGACTGAAGAGGAGCTACTGTTCTTGTCAGTTTCCTAAGCAGAGTTGAACTAGATATGGCCCGTGTGTGTAGGAAGCACAGTTCTTATGTTCTGAGCAAGCTCACTGTTCTGGCCCTATAGGAAACACAGTAGAGTAGAAGATTGCTCTTTTCTCAAAAGCAGAGTGTTTTTCTTGGAAAGCGAGCTAGAGTTTGTTTCCCAGTCCTAAATGGAGTTGAATCACATGCAGTTACTGGTCCTACGTACAAGAGTTGTTTTCTGGTAAGGAAAGTCACTATTGCGCTCCCATTGCCCTACACAAGGCAAATAGCACAAGTGTCTTTTCCCAGCAATTACAGTGTATTGGACTGAATAGGAGCTACTGTTCTTGTCAGTTTCCTAAGCAGAGTTGAACTAGATGTGGTCCGTGTGTGTATTAAGCACAGTTCTTTTGTTCTGAGCAAGCTCACTGTTTGGACCCCATAGGAAACACATTAGAGTAGAAGAGTGCTCTTTTCTCAAAAGCAGAGTGTGTTTCTTGTAAGGCGAGCTAGCATTTGTTTCCCAGTCCTAAATGGAGTGGAATCACATGCAGTTTATAGTGCTATGAGCAAGAGTTGTTTTCTGGTAGGGAAAGTCACTATTGCGCTCCCTTTTACATACACAGTGCAAATAGCACATGCGCCTGTTGCCAGCAAGTACAGTGTATTGAACTGAAGAGGAGCTACTGTTCTTGTCAGTTTCCTAAGCAGAGTTGAACTAGATATGGCCCGTGTGTGTAGGAAGCACAGTTCTTTTGTTCTGAGCAAGCTCACTGTTCGGACGCCATAGGAAACACAGTAGAGTAGAAGGGTGCTCTTTAATCAAAAGCAGAGTGTGTTTCATGTAAGGCGAGCTAGCATTTGTTTCCCAGTCCTAAATGGAGTTGAATCACATGCAGTTTCTGGTCCTACGAGCAAGAGCTGTTTTCTGGTAAGGAAAGTCACTATTTTGCTCCCTTTGAAATCCACAGTGCAAATAGCCCTCCCGTCTGTTCCCAGCAAGTACAGTGTATTGGACGGAAGAGGAGCTACTGTTCTTGTCAGTTTCCTAAGCAGAGTTGAACTAGTTATGGCCCTGTGTTGGAAGCACAGTTCTTTTGTTCTGAGCAAGCTCACTGTTCTGGCCCTATAGGAAACACAGTAGAGTCGAAGAGTGCTCTTTCTCTAAAGCAGAGTGTGTTTCTTGTAAGGCGAGCTAGCGTTTGTTTCCCAGTCCTAAATGGAGTTGAATCACATGCAGTTTCTAGTCTTACGAGCAAGAGTTGTTTTATGGTAACAAGAGTCACTATTGCTATGCCATTGCCATACACAGGACAAATAGCACTGGCGTCTGTTCCCAGCAAGTACAGTGTATTGGACTGAAGAGGATCTACTGTTCTTGTCAGGTTCCTAAGCAGAATTGAACTAGATATGGCCCGTGTGTGTAGGAAGCACAGTTTTGTTATTCTGAGGAAGCTCACTGTTCGGAACACATAGGAAACACAGTAGAGTAGAAGAGTGCTCTTTTCTCAAAAGCAGAGTGTTTTTCTTGGAAGTCGAGCTAGTGTTTGTTTCCCAGTCCTAAATGGAGTTGAGTCACATGCAGTTTTTTGTCCTACGAGCCAGAGTTGTTTTCTGGTAAGACAAGTCACTATTGTGCTCCAATTGCCATACACAGTGCAAATAGTACTCGTGTCTGTTCCCCGAAAGTACTGTGTATGGGACTGAAGAGGAGCTAGTGTTCTTGTCAGTTTCCTAAGCAGAGTTGAACTAGATATGGCCCGTGTGTGTAGGAAGCACAGTTCTTTTGTTCTGAGGAAGCTCACTGTTCGGACCCCATAGGAAACACAGTAGAGTAGAAGAGTGCTCTTTTCTCAAAAGCAGAGTGTGTTAAATGTAAGGTGAGCTAGCATTTGTTTCCCAGTCCTAAATGGAGTTGAATCACATGCAGTTTCTGGTCCTACGAGCAAGAGCTGTTTTCTGGAAAGGAAAGTCACTATTGCGCTCCCATTGCCATACACAGTGCAAATAGCACTCGCGTCTGTTCCCAGCAAGTACAGTGTATTGGACTGAAGAGGAGCTAGTGTTCTTGTCAGTTTCCTAAGCAGAGTTGAACTAGATATGGCTCGTGTGTAGTAAGCACAGTTCTTTGTTCTGAGCATTCTCACTGTTCTGGCCCTATAGGAAACACAGTAGAGTAGAAGAGTGCTATTTTCTCTAAAGCAGAGTGTGTTTCTTGTAAGGCAAGCTACCGTTTGTTTCCCAGTCCTAAATGGAGTGGAATCACATGAAGTTTCTGGTCCTACGAGCAAGAGTTGTTTTCTGGTAAGGAAAGTCACTATTGGGCTCACATTGCCATACACAGTACAAATAGCCCTCCCGTCTGTTCCCAGAGAGTACAGTGTATTGGACTGAAGAGGAGCTACTGTTCTTCTCAGTTTCCTAAGCAGAATTGAACTAGATATGGCCCGTGTGTGTAGGAAGCACAGTTCTTTTGTTCTGAGCAAGCTCAATGTTCGGACACCATAGGAAACACAGTAGAGTAGAAGAGTGCTCTTTTCTCAAAAGCAGAGTGTGTTTTTGTAAGGTGAGCTAGCGTTTGTTTCCTACTCCTAAATGGAGTTGAATCACATGCAGTTTCTGGTCCTACGAGCAAGAGTTGTTTTCTGGTAAGGAGAGTCACTATTGCGCTCCCATTGCCCTACACAAGGCAAATAGCACTCGCGTCTTTTCCCAGCAAGTACAGTGTATTGGACTGAATAGGAGCTACTGTTCTTGTCAGTTTCCTAAGCAGAGTTGAACTAGATATGGTCCGTGTGTAGGAAGCACAGTTCTTTTGTTCTGAGCAAGCTCACTGTTTGGACCCCATAGGAAACACATTAGAGTAGAAGAGTGCTCTTTTCTCAAAAGCAGAGTGTGTTTCTTGTAAGGCGAGCTAGCGTTTGTTTCCTAGTCCTAAATGGAGTTGACTCACATGCAGTTTTTTGTCCTACGAGCAAGAGTTGTTTTCTGGTAGGGCGAGTCACTATTGTGCTCCAATTGCCATACACAGTGCAAATAGCACTCGCGTCTGTTCCCTGCAAGTACAGTGTATCGGACTGAAGAGGAGCTACTGTTCTTGTCAGTTTCCTAAGCAGAGTTGAACTACATATGGCCCGTGTGTAGAAAGCACAGTTCTTTATTCTGAGCAAGCTCACTGTTCTGGCCCTATAGGAAACACAGTAGAGTAGAAGAGTGCTCTTTTCTCTAAAGCAGAGTGTGTTTCTGTAAGGTGAGCGAGCTTTTGTTTCCCAGGCCTAAATGGAGTTGAATCACATGCAGTTTCTGGTCCTACGAGCAAGAGTTGTTTTATGGTAAGAAGAGTCACTATTGTGCTGCCATTGCCATACACAGGACAAATAGCACTGGCGTCTGTTCCCAGCAAGTACAGTGTATTGGACTGAAGAGGATCTACTGTTATTGTCAGGTTCCTAAGCAGAATTGAACTAGATATGACCATGTGTTTAGGAAGCACAGTTATTATGTTCTGAGCAAGCTCACTGTTCTGGCCCTATAGGAAACACAGTAGAGTAGAAGAGTGCTCTTTTCTCAAAAGCATAGTGTTTTTCTTGTAAGGCGAGACAGCGTTTGTTACCCAGTACTAAATGGAGTTGAATCACATGCAGTTTCTGGTCCTATGAGCAAGAGTTGTTTTCTGGTAAGAAAAGTCACTATTGAGCTCCCATTCCCATTCATAGTGCAAATAGCACTCGCGTCTGTTCCCAGCAAGTACAGTGTATTGGACTGAAGAGGATCTACTGTTCATGTCAGTTTCCTAAGCAGAGTTGAACTAGATATGGCTCGTATGTGTAGGAAGCACAGTTCTTTTGTTCTGAGAAAGCACACTGTGCGGACGCCATCGGAAACACAGTAGAGTAGATGAGAGCTCTTTTCTCAAAATTAGATTGTGTTTCTTGAAAGGCGAGCTAGTATTTGCTTCCCAGTCAGAAATGGAGTTGAATCCCATGCCGTTTCTGGTCTTACGAGCAAGAGATTTTTTCTGGTAAGAAGAGTCACTATTGGGCTCTCATTGCCATACAAGTGCAAATAGCACTGGCGTCTGTTCCCAGCAAGTACAGTGTATTCGAATGAAGAGCAGCTACTGTTCTTGTCAGTTTTCTAAGCAGAGTTGAACTAGATACGGCCCGTGTGTGTAGGAAGCACAGTTCTTTTGTTCTGAGCAAGCTCACTGTGCGGAACACATAGGAAACACAGTAGAGTAGAAGAGTGCTCTTTTCTCAAAAGCAGAGTGTGTTTCTTGTAAGGCGAGCTAGCGTTTTTTTCCCAGTCCTAAATGGAGTTGAATCACATGCAGTTTCTGGTCCTACGAGCTAGAGTTGTTTTCTGATAAGAAGAGTCAATATTGTGCTCCCATTTTCATACACAGGGCAAATAGCACTGGCGTCAGTTCCCAGCATGTACGGTGTATTGGACTGAAGAGAACCTACTGTTCTTGTCAGGTTCCTAAGCAGAATTGAACTAGTTATGGCCGTGTATGTAGGAAGCACAGTTCTTTTGTTCTGAGCAAGCTCTCTGTTCTGGCCCTATAGGAAACACAGTAGAGTAGAAGAGTGCTCTTTTCTCAAAAGCAGAGTGTGTTTCTTGTAAGGCGAGCTAGCGTTTGTTTCCAGTCCTAAATGGAGTTGAATCACATGCAGTTTTTGGTCCTACCAGCAAGAGTTGTTTTCTCTTAAGGAAAGTCACTATTGCGCTCCCTTTGCCATACACAGTGCAAATAGCAGTCGCGTCTGTTTCCAGCAAGTTCAGTGTATTGGACTGAAGAGGAGCTACTGTTCTTGTCAGTTTCCTAAGCACAGTTGAACTAGATATGGCCGTGTGTGTAGGAAGCACAGTTCTTTTGTTCTGAGCAAGCTCACTGTTCAGACCCCATTGGAAACACAATAGATTAGAAGCGTGCTCTTTTCACAAAAGCAGAATGTGTTTCTTGTAAGGCAAGATAGCGTTTGTTTCACAGTACCAAATGGAGTTGAATCCCATGCAGTTTGTGGTCCTACGAGCAAGAGTTGTTTTCTGGTAAGAAGAGTCACTATTGTGCTCCCATTGTCATACACAGGGCAAATAGCACTGGCGTCTGTTCCCAGCATGTACAGTGTATTGGACTGAAGAGGATCTACTGTTCTTTTCAGTTTCCTAAGCAGAATTGAACTAGATATGGCCGTGTGTGTAGGAAGCACAGTTCTCTTGTTCTGATCAAGCTCACTGTTCTGGCCCTATAGGATACACAGAAGTGTAGAAGAGTGCTCTTTTCTCAAAAGCAGAGTGTGTTTCTTGTAAGGCGAGCTAGCGTTTGTTTCCCAGTCCTAAATGGAGTTGAATCACATGCAGTTTCTGGTCATATGAGCAAGAGTTGTTTTCTGGTAAGGAAAGTCACTGTTGTACTCCCATTGCCATACATAGTGCAAATAGCACTCGCGTCTGTTCCCAGCAAGTAGAGTGTATTGTACTGAAGAGGAGCTACTGTTCTTTTCATTTTCCTAAGAGGAGTTGAACCAGATATGGCCCATGTGTGTAGGAAGCACACTTCTTTTGTTCTGAGAAAGCTCACTGTGCGGACATCATAGGAAACACAGTAGAGTAGATGAGTGCTCTCTTCTCAAAATTTGATTGTGTTTCTGGAAAGGCGAGCTAGTGTTTGTTTCCCAGTCAGAAATGGAGTTGAATCCCATGCAGTTTGTGGTCCTACGAGCAAGAGTTGTTTTCTGGTAAGAAGAGTCACTATTGTGCTCCCATTGCCATACACAGTGCAAATAGCACTCGCGTCTGTTCCCAGCAAGTACAGTGTATTGGACTGAAGAGCAGCTACTGTTCTTGTCAGTTTTCTAAGCAGAGTTGAACTAGATATGGCCCGAGTGTGTAGGAAGCACAGTTCTTTTGTTCTGAGCAAGCACACTGTTCGGACCCCATAGGAAACACAGTAGAGTAGAAGCGTGCTCTTTTCTCAAAAGCAGAGTGTGTTTCTTGTAAGGCGAGATAGCGTTTGTTACCCAGTACTAAATGGAGTTGAATCCCATGCAGTTTGTGGTCCTAAGAGCAAGAGTTTTTTTCTGGTACGATGAGTCACTATTGTGCTCCCATTGTCATACACAGGGCAAATAGCACTGGCATCTCTTCCCAGCAAGTACAGTGTATTGCACTGAAGAGGATCTACTGTTCTTTTCAGTTTTCTAAGCAAAATTGAACTAGATATGGCCGTGTGTGTAGGAAGCACAGTTCTCTTGTTCTGTTCAAGCACACTGTTCTGGCCCTATAGGAAACACAGTAGAGTAGAAGAGTGCTCTTTTCTCAAAAGCAGAGTGTGTTTCTTGTAAGGCGAGCTAGCGTTTGTTTCCCAGTCCTCAATGGAGTTGAATCACATCCAATTTCTGGTCCTATGAGCAAGAGTTGTTTTCTGGTAAGGAAAGTCACTATTGCGCTCCCATTGCCATACATAGTGCAAATAGCACTCGCGTCTGTTCCCAGCAAGTACAGTGTATTAGACTGAAGAGGAGCTACTCTTCTTGTCATTTTCGTAAAAGGAGTTGAACTAGATATGGCTCGTGTGTGTAGGAAGCACAGTTCTTTTGTTCTGAGAAAGCACACTGTGCGGACACCATAGGAAACACAGTAGAGTAGATGAGTGCTCTTTTCTCAAAATTAAATTGGGTTTCTTGAAAGGCGAGCTAGTATTTGCTTCCCAGTCAAAAATGGAATTGAATCCCATGCCGTTTCTGGTCCTACGATCAAGAGTTTTTTTCTGGTAAGAAGAGTCACTATTGCACTCCCATTGTCATACACAGTGCAAATAGCACTGGCGTCTGTTCCCAACAAGTACGGTGTATTGGACTGAAGAGGATCTACTGTTCTTGTCAGTTTCCTAAGCAGAGTTGAACTAGATATGGCCCGTGTGTGTAGGAAGCACAGTTCTTTTGTTCTGAGCAAGCTCACTGTTTGGACCTCATAGGAAACACAGTAGAGTAGAAGAGTGCTCTTTTCTCAAAAGCAGAGTGTGCTTCTTGGAAGTCGAGCTAGTGTTTGTTTCCCAGTCCTAAATGGAGTTGAGTCACATGCAGTTTTTTGTCCTATGAGCAACAGTTGTTTTCTGGTAAGACAAGTCACTATTGTGCTCCAATTGCCATACACAGTGCAAGTAGCACTCGTGTCTGTTCCCCGCAAGTACAGTGTATTGGACTGAAGAGGATCTACTGTTCTTGTCAGTTTCCTAAGCAGAGTTGAACTAGATATGGCCCGTGTGTGTAGGAAGCACAGTTCTTTTGTTCTGAGCAAGCTCACTGTTTGGACCTCATAGGAAACACAGTAGAGTAGAAGAGTGCTCTTTTCTCAAAAGCAGAGTGTGTTTCTTGTAAGGTGAGCTAGCGTTTCTTTCCCAGTCCTAAATCGAGTTGAATCACATGCAGTTTCTTGTACTACGAACAAGAGTTGTTTTCTGGTAAGAAGAGTCACTATTGCGCTCCCATTGTCATACACAGGGCAAATAGCACTGGCATCTGTTCCCAGCATGTACAGTGTATTGGACTGAAAAGGTTCTACGGTTCTTGTCAGTTTCCTAAGTAGAATTGAACTAGATATGGCCCGTGTGTGTAGGAAGCACAGTTTTTGTGTTCTGAGCAAGCTCACTGTTCGGAAAACACTTAGGAAACACAGTAGAGTAGAAGAGTGCTCTTTTCTCAAAAGCAGAGTATGCTTCTTGGAAGTCGAGCTAGTGTTTGTTTCCCAGTCCTAAATGGAGTTGAGTCACATGCAGTTTTTTGTCCTATGAGCAACAGTTGTTTTCTGGTAAGACAAGTCACTATTGTGCTCCAATTGCCATACACAGTGCAAATAGCACTCGTGTCTGTTCCCCGCAAGTACAGTGTATTGGACTGAAGAGGATCTACTGTTCTTGTCAGTTTCCTAAGCAGAGTTGAACTAGATATGGCCCGTGTGTGTAGGAAGCACAGTTCTTTTGTTCTGAGCAAGCTCACTGTTTGGACCTCATAGGAAACACAGTAGAGTAGAAGAGTGCTCTTTTCTCAAAAGCAGAGTGTGCTTCTTGGAAGTCGAGCTAGCGTTTGTTTCCCAGTCCTAAATGGAGTTGAGTCACATGCAGTTTTTTGTCCAACGAGCAAGAGTTGTTTTCTGGTAAGACAAGTCACTATTGTGCTCCAATTGCCATACACAGAGCAAATATCACTCGCTTCTGTTCCCCACAAGTACAGTGTATCGGACTGAAGAGGAGCTACTGTTCTTGTCAGTTTCCTAAGCAGAGTTGAACTAGATATGGCCCGTGTGTGTAGGAAGCACAGTTCTTATGTTCTGAGCAAGCTCACTGTTCTGGCCCTATAGGAAACACAGTAGAGTAGAAGATTGCTCTTTTCTCAAAAGCAGAGTGTGTTTCTTGGAAAGCGAGCTAGAGTTTGTTTCCCAGTCCTAAATGGAGTTGAATCACATGCAGTTACTGGTCCTACGTACAAGAGTTGTTTTCTGGTAAGGAAAGTCACTATTGCGCTCCCATTGCCCTACACAAGGCAAATAGCACTCGTGTCTTTTCCCAGCAATTACAGTGTATTGGACTGAATAGGAGCTACTGTTCTTTTCAGTTTCCTAAGCAGAGTTGAACTAGATGTGGTCCGTGTGTGTATTAAGCACAGTTCTTTTGTTCTGAGCAAGCTCACTGTTTGGACCCCATAGGAAACACAGTAGAGTAGAACAGTGCTATTTTCTCTAAAGCAGAGTGTGTTTCTTGTAAGGCGAGCTAGCATTTTTTTCCCAGTCCTAAATGGAGTGGAATCACATGCAGTTTCTAGTGCTATGAGCAAGAGTTGTTTTCTGGTAGGGAAAGTCACTATTGCGCTCCCATTGACATACACAGTGCAAATAGCACATGCGCCTGTTGCCAGCAAGTACAGTGTATTGGACTGAAGAGGAGCTACTGTTCTTGTCAGTTTCCTAAGCAGAGTTGAACTAGATATGGCCCGTGTGTGTAGGAAGCACAGTTCTTTTGTTCTGAGCAAGCTCACTGTTCGGACCTCATAGGAAACACAATAGAGTAGAAGGGTGCTCTTTAATCAAAAGCAGAGTGTGTTTCATGTAAGGCGAGCTAGCATTTGTTTCCCAGTCCTAAATGGAGTTGAATCACATGCAGTTTCTGGTCCTACGAGCAAGAGCTGTTTTCTGGTAAGGAAAGTCACTATTTTGCTCCCTTTGAAATCCACAGTGAAAATAGCCCTCCCGTCTGTTCCCAGACGGAACGGAAGTGTATTGGACGGAAGAGGAGCTACTGTTCTTGTCAGTTTCCTAAGCAGAGTTGAACTAGTTATGGCCCTGTGTTGGAAGCACAGTTCTTTTGTTCTGAGCAAGCTCACTGTTCTGGCCCTATAGGAAACACAGTAGAGTCGAAGAGTGCTCTTTTCTCTAAAGCAGAGTGTGTTTCTTGTAAGGCGAGCTAGCGTTTGTTTCCCAGTCCTAAATGGAGTTGAATCACATGCAGTTTCTAGTCTTACGAGCAAGAGTTGTTTTATGGTAACAAGAGTCACTATTGCTATGCCATTGCCATACACAGGACAAATAGCACTGGCGTCTGTTCCCAGCAAGTACAGTGTATTGGACTGAAGAGGATCTACTGTTCTTGTCAGGTTCCTAAGCAGAATTGAACTAGATATGGCCGTGTGTGTAGGAAGCACAGTTTTGTTATTCTGAGGAAGCTCACTGTTCGGAACACATAGGAAACACAGTAGAGTAGAAGAGTGCTATTTTATCAAAAGCAGAGTGTTTTTCTTGGAAGTCGAGCTAGTGTTTGTTTCCCAGTCCTAAATGGAGTTGAGTCACATGCAGTTTTTTGTACTACGAGCCAGAGTGCTTTTCTGGTAAGACAAGTCACTATTGTGCTCCAATTGCCATACACAGTGCAAATAGCACGCGTGACTGTTCCCCGAAAGTACTGTGTATGGGACTGAAGAGGAGCTAGTGTTCTTGTCAGTTTCCTAAGCAGAGTTGAACTAGATATGGCCCGTGTGTGTAGGAAGCACAGTTCTTTTGTTCTGAGGAAGCTCACTGTTCGGACCCCATAGGAAACACAGTAGAGTAGAAGAGTGCTCTTTTCTCAAAAGCAGAGTGTGTTTCATGTAAGGTGAGCTAGCATTTGTTTCCCAGTCCTAAATGGAGTTGAATCACATGAAGTTTCTGGTCCTACGAGCAAGAGCTGTGTCTGGAAAGGAAAGTCACTATTGCGCTCCCATTGCCATACACAGTGCAAATAGCACTCGCGTCTGTTCCCAGCAAGTACAGTGTATCGGACTGAAGAGGAGCTAGTGTTCTTGTCAGTTTCCTAAGCAGAGTTGAACTAGATATGGCTCGTGTGTAGTAAGCACAGTTCTTTGTTCTGAGCATTCTCACTGTTCTGGCCCTATAGGAAACACAGTAGAGTAGAAGAGTGCTATTTTCTCTAAACCAGAGTGTGTTTCTGTAAGGTGAGCTAGCTTTTTTTTCCCAGTCCTAAATGGAGTTGAATCACATGCAGTTTCTGGTCCTACGAGCAAGAGTTTTTTTATGGTAAGAAGAGTCACTATTGTGCTGCCATTGCCATACACAGGACAAATAGCACTGGCGTCTGTTCCCAGCACGTACAGTGTATTGGACTGAAGAGGATCTACTGTTCTTGTCAGGTTCCTAAGCAGAATTGAACTAGATATGACCATGTGTGTAGGAAGCACAGTTCTTTTGTTCTGAGCAAGCTCAATATTCGGACACCATAGGAAACACAGTAGAGTAGAAGAGTGCTCTTTTCTCAAAAGCAGAGTGTGTTTTTGTAAGGTGAGCTAGCGTTTGTTTCCTACTCCTAAATGGAGTTGAATCACATGCACTTTCTGGTCCTACGAGCAAGAGTTGTTTTCTGGTAAGGAAAGTCACTATTGCGCTCCCATTGCCCTACACAAGGCAAATAGCACTCGCGTTTTTTCCCAGCAAGTACAGTGTATTGGACTGAATAGGAGCTACTGTTCTTGTCAGTTTCCTAAGCAGAGTTGAACTAGATATGGTCAGTGTGTGTAGGAAGCACAGTTCTTTTGTTCTGAGCAAGCTCACTGTTTGGACCCCTTAGGAAACACAGTAGAGTAGAAGAGTGCTCTTTTCTCAAAAGCAGAGTGTGTTTCTTGTAAGGCGAGCTAGCGTTTGTTTCCCAGTCCTAAATGGAGTTGACTCACATGCAGTTTTTTGTCCTACGAGCAAGAGTTGTTTTCTGGTAGGGCGAGTCACTATTGTGCTCCAATTGCCATACACAGTGCAAATAGCACTCGCGTCTGTTCCCTGCAAGTACAGTGTATCGGACTGAAGAGGAGCTACTGTTCTTGTCAGTTTCCTAAGCAGAGTTGAACTAGATATGGCCCGTGTGTAGAAAGCACAGTTCTTTATTCTGAGCAAGCTCACTGTTCTGGCCCTATAGGAAACACAGTAGAGTAGAATAGTGCTCTTTTCTCTAAAGCAGAGTGTGTTTCTGTAAGGTGAGCTAGCTTTTGTTTCCCAGTCCTAAATGGAGTTGAATCACATGCAGTTTCTGGTCCTACGAGCAAGAGTTGTTTTATGGTAAGAAGAGTCACTATTGTGCTGCCATTGCCATACACAGGACAAATAGCACTCGCGTCTGTTCCCAGCAAGTACAGTGTATTGGACTGAAGAGGATCTACTGTTATTGTCAGGTTCCTAAGCAGAATTGAACTAGATATGACCATGTGTGTAGGAAGCACAGCTCTTTTTTTCTGAGCAAGCTCACTGTTCGGACACCATAGGAAACACAGTAGAGTAGAAGAGTGCTCTTTTCTCAAAAGCAGAGTGTGTTTTTGTAAGGCGAGCTAGTGTTTGTTTCCTAGTCCTAAATGGAGTTGAATCACATGCAGTTTCTGGTCCTATGAGCAAGAGTTGTTTTCTGGTAAGGAAAGTCACTATTGCGCTCCCATTACCCTACACAAGGCTAATAGCACTCGCGTCTTTTCCCAGCAAGTACAGTGTATTGGAGTGAATAGGAGCTACTGTTCTTGTCAGTTTCCTAAGCAGAGTTGAACTAAATATGGTCCGTATCTGTAGGAAGCACAGTTCTTTTGTTCTGAGCAAGCTCACTGTTTGGATCCCATAGGAAACACAGTAGAGTTAAAGAGTGCTCTTTTCTCTAAAGCAGAGAGTGTTTTTGTAAGGCGAGCTAGCATTTGTTTCCCAGTCCTAAATGGAGTGGAATCACATGAAGTTTCTGGTCCTACGAGCAAGAGTTGTTTTCTGGTAAGGAAAGTCACTTTTGCGCTCCCATTGCCATACTCAGTGCAAATAGCCCTCCCGTCTGTTCCCAGCAAGTACAGTGTATTGGACTGAAGAGGAGCTACTGTTCTTCTCAGTTTCCTAAGCAGAGTTGAACTAGATATGGTCCGTGTGTGTAGGAAGCACAGTTCTTTTGTTCTGAGCAAGCTCACTGTTCTGGCCCTATAGGAAACACAGTAGAGTAGAAGAGTGCTCTTTTCTCAAAAGCAGAGTGTGTTTCTTGTAAAGCGAGATAGAGTTTGTTTCCCAGTCCTAAATGGAGATGAATCACATGCAGTTTCTGGTCCTACGAGCAAGAGTTGTTTTCTGGTAAGAAGAGTTACTATTGCCCTGCCATTGACATACAAAAGACAAATAGCACTCGCGTCTGTTCCCAGCAAGTACAGTGTATTGGACTGAAGAGGATCTACTGCTCTTGTCAGGTTCCTAAGCGGACTTGAACTAGATATGGCCGTGTGTTTAGGAAGCACAGTTTTTTTGTTCTGAGCAAGTTCACTGTTCGGAACACATAGGAAAAACAGTAGAGTAGAAGAGTGCTCTTTTCTCAAAAGCAGAGTGTGTTTCTTGGAAGTCGAGCTAGCGTTTGTTTCCCAGTCCTAAATGGAGTTGAGTCACATGCAGTTTTTTGTCCAACGAGCAAGAGTTGTTTTCTGGTAAGACAAGTCACTATTGTGCTCCAATTGCCATACACAGTGCAAATATCACTCGCGTCTGTTCCCCACAAGTACAGTGTATCGGACTGAAGAGGAGCTACTGTTCTTGTCAGTTTCCTAAGCAGAGTTGAACTAGATATGGCCCGTGTGTGTAGGAAGCACAGTTCTTATGTTCTGAGCAAGCTCATTGTTCTGGCCCTATAGGAAACACAGTAGAGTAGAAGAGTGCTCTTTTCTCAAAAGCAGAGTGTGTTTCTTGTAAAGCGAGCTAGAGTTTGTTTCCCAGTCCTAAATGGAGTTGAATCACATGCAGTTTCTAGTCTTACGTGCAAGAGTTCTTTTATGGTAACAAGAGTCACTATTGCTATGCCATTGCCTTACACAGGACAAATAGCACTGGCGTCTGTTCTCAGCAAGTACAGTGTATTGGACTGAAGAGGATCTACTGTTCTTGTCAGGTTCCTAAGCAGAATTGAACTAGATATGGCCGTGTGTGTAGGAAGCACAGTTTTTTTGTTCTGAGGAAGCTCACTGTTCGGACACCATAGGAAACACAGTAGAGTAGAAGAGTGCTCTTTTCTCAAAAGCAGAGTGTGTTTCTTGGAAGTCGAGCTAGCGTTTGTTTCCCAGTCCTAAATGGAGTTGAGTCACATGCAGTTTTTTGTCCTATGAGCCAGAGTTGTTTTCTGGTAAGACAAGTCACTATTGTGCTCCAATTGCCATACACAGTTCAAATAGCACTCGCGTCTGTTCCCCGAAAGTACTGTGTATGGGACTGAAGAGGAGATACTGTTCTTGTCAGTTTCCAAAGCAGAGTTGAACTAGATATGGCCTGTGTGTGTAGGAAGCACAGTTCTTTTGTTCTGAGCAAGCTCACTGTTCGGACCCCATAGGAAACACAGCAGAGTAGAAGAGTGCTCTTTTCTCAAAAGCAGAGTGTGTTTCATGTAAGGCGAGCTAGCATTTGTTTCCCAGTCCTAAATGGAGTTGAATCACATGCAGTTTCTGGTCCTACGAGCAAGAGTTGTTTTCTGGAAAGGAAAGTCACTATTGCGCTCCCATTGCCATACACAGTGCAAATAGCACTCGCGTCTGTTCCCAACAAGTACAGTGTATTGGACTGAAGAGCAGCTACTGTTCCTGTCAGTTTCCTAAGCAGAGTTGAACTAAATATGGATCGTGTGTAGGAAGCACAGTTCTTTGTTCTGAGCATTCTCACTGTTCTGGCCCTATAGGAAACACAGTAGAGTAGAAGAGTGCTCTTTTCTCTAAAGCAGAGTTTCTGTAAGGTGAGCTAGCTTTTGTTTCCCAGTCCTAAATGGAGTTGAATCATATGCAGTTTCTGGTCCTACGAGCAAGAGTTTTTTTATGGTAAGAAGAGTCACTATTGTGCTGCCATTGCCATACACAGGACAAATAGCACTGGCGTCTGTTCCCAGCACGTGCAGTGTATTGGACTGAAGAGGATCTACTGTTCTTGTCAGGTTCCTAAGCAGAATTGAACTAGATATGGCCATGTGTGTAGGAAGCACAGTTCTTTTGTTCTGAGCAAGCTCAATGATCAGACACCATAGGAAACACAGTAGAGTAGAAGAGTGCTCTTTTCTCAAAAGCAGAGTGTGTTTTTGTAAGGCGAGCTAGCGTTTGTTTCCTACTCCTAAATTGAGTTGAATCACATGCAGTTTCTGGTCCTACGAGCAAGAGTTGTTTTCTGGTATGGAAAATCACTATTGCGCTCCCATTGCCCTACACAAAGCAAATAGCACTCACGTCTTTTCCCAGCAAGTACAGTGTATTGGACTGAACAGGAGCTACTGTTCTTGTCAGTTTCCTAAGCAGAGTTGAACTAGATATGGTCAGTGTGTGTAGGAAGCACAGTTATTTTGTTCTGAGCAAGCTCACTGTTTGGACCCCATAGGAAACACAGTAGAGTAGAAGAGTGCTCTTTTCTCTAAAGCAGAGTTTGTTTTTGTAAGGCGAGCTAGCATTTGTTTCCCAGTCCTAAATGGAGTGGAATCACATGCAGTTTCTGGTCCTACGAGCAAGAGTTGTTTTCTGGTAAGGAAAGTCACTATTGTGCTCCCATTGCCATACACAGTGCAAATATCCCTCCCGTCTGTTCCCAGCAAGTACAGTGTATTGGACTGAAGAGGAGCTACTGTTCTTCTCAGTTTCCTAAGCAGAGTTGCACTAGATATGGTCCGTGTGTGTAGGAAGTACAGTTCTTTTTTTCTGAGCAAGCTCACTGTTCTGGCCCTATAGGAAACACAGTAGATTAGAAGAGTACTCTTTTCTCAAAAGCAGAGTGTGTTTCTTGTAAAGCGAGCTAGAGTTTGTTTCCCAGTCCTAAATGGAGTTGAATCACATGCAGTTTCTGGTCCTACGAGCAAGAGTTGTTTTCTGGTAAGAAGAGACACTATTGCGCTGTCATTGACATACACAGGACAAATAGCACTGGCGTCTGTTCCCAGCAAGTACAGTGTATTGGACTGAATAGGATCTACTGTTCTTGTCAGGTTCCTAAGCAGACTTGAACTAGATATGGCCGTGTGTGTAGGAAGCACAGTTTTTTTGTTCTGAGCAAGCTCACTGTTCGGAACACATAGGAAACACAGTAGAGTAGAAGAGTGCTCTTTTCTCAAAAGCAGAATGTGTTTGTTGGAAGTCGAGATTTCGTTTGTTTCCCAGTCCTAAATGGAGTTGAGTCACATGCAGTTTTTTGTCCAACGAGCAAGAGTTGTTTTCTGGTAAGACAAGTCACTATTGTGCTCCAATTGCCATACACAGTGCAAATAGCACTCGCGTCTGTTCCCCGAAAGTACTGTGTATGGGACTGAAGAGGAGCTAGTGTTCTTGTCAGTTTCCTAAGCAGAGTTGATCTAGATATGGCCCGTGTGTGTAGGAAGCACAGTTCTTTTGTTCTGAGGAAGGTCACTGTTCAGACCCCATAGGAAACACAGTAGAGTAGAAGAGTGCTCTTTTCTCAAAAGCAGAGTGTGTTTCATGTAAGGCGAGCTAGCATTTGTTTCCCAGTCCTAAATGAAGTTAAATCACATGCAGTTTCTGGTCCTACGAGCAAGAGTTGTTTTCTGGAAAGGAAAGTCACTATTGCGCTCCCATTGCCATACACAGTGCAAATAGCACTCGCGTCTGTTCCCAGCAAGTACAGTGTATCGGACTGAAGAGGAGCTACTGTTCCTGTCAGTTTCCTAAGCAGAGTTGAACTAGATATGGCTCGTGTGTAGTAAGCATAGTTCTTTGTTCTGAGGATTCTCACTGTTCTGGCCCTATAGGAAACACAGTAGAGTAGAAGAGTGCTAATTTCTCTAAAGCAGAGTGTGTTTCTGTAAGGTGAGCTAGCTTTTGTTTCCCAGTCCTAAATGGAGTTGAATCACATGCAGTTTTGTCGTACGAGCAAGAGTTTTTTTATGGTAAGAAGAGTCACTATTGTGCTGCCATTGCCATACACAGGACAAATAGCTCTGGCGTCTGTTCCCAGCAAGTACAGTGTATTGGACTGAATAGGAGCTACTGTTCTTGTCAGTTTCCTAAGCAGAGTTGAACTAGATATGGTCCGTGTGTGTAGGAAGCACAGTTCTTTTGTTCTGAGCAAGCTCACTGTTTGGACCACATAGGAAACACAGTAGAGTAGAAGAGTGCTCTTTTCTCAAAAGCAGAGTGTGTTTCTTGTAAGGCGAGCTAGCGTTTGTTTCACAGTCCTAAATGGAGTTGACTCACATGCAGTTTTTTGTCCTACGAGCAAGAGTTGTTTTCTGGTAGGGCGAGTCACTATTCTGCTCCAATTGCCATATACAGTGCAAATAGCACTCGCGTCTGTTCCCTGCAAGTACAGTGTATCGGACTGAAGAGGATCTACTGTTCTTGTCAGGTTCCTAAGCAGAGTTGAACTAGATATGGCCCGTGTGTAGAAAGCACAGTTCTTTATTCTGAGCAAGCTCACTGTTCTGGCCCTATAGGAAACACAGTAGAGTAGAAGAGTGCTCTTTTCTCTAAAGCAGTATGAGTTTCTGTAAGGTGAGCTAGCTTTTGTTTCCCAGTCCTAAATGGAGTTGAATCACATGCAGTTTCTGGTCCTACGAGCAAGAGTTGTTTTATGGTAAGAAGAGTCACTATTGTGCTGCCATTGCCATACACAGGACAAATAGCACTGGCGTCTGTTCCCAGCAAGTACAGTGTGTTGGACTGAAGAGGATCTACTGTTATTGTCAGGTTCCTAAGAAGAATTGAACTAGATATTACCATGTGTGTAGGAAGCACAGTTCTTTTGTTCTGAGCAAGCTCACTGTTCGGACACCATAGGAAACACAGTAGAGTAGAAGGTGCTCTTTTCTCAAAAGCAGAGTGTGTTTTTGTAAGGCGAGCTAGCGTTTGTTTCCTAGTCCTAAATGGAGTTGAATCACATGCAGTTTCTGGTCCTATGAGCAAGAGTTGTTTTCTGGTAAGGAAAGTCACTATTGCGCTCCCATTACCCTACACAAGGCTAATAGCACTCGCGTCTTTTCCCAGCAAGTACAGTGTATTGGAGTGAATAGGAGCTACTGTTCTTGTCAATTTCCTAAGCAGAGTTGAACTAGGTATGGTCCGTATGTGTAGGAAGCACAGTTCTTTTGTTCTGAGCAAGCTCACTGTTTGGATCCCATAGGAAACACAGTAGAGTAAAAGAGTGCTCTTTTCTCTAAAGAAGAGTGTGTTTTTGTAAGGCGAGCTAGCATTTGTTTCCCAGTCCTAAATGGAGTGGAATCACATGCAGTTTGTTGTCCTACGAGCAAGAGTTGTTTTCTGGTAAGGAAAGTCACTATTGCGCTCCCATTGCCATACTCAGTGCAAATAGCCCTCCCGTCTGTTCCCAGCAAGTACAGTGTATTGGACTGAAGAGGAGCTACTCTTCTTCTCAGTTTCCTAAGCAGAGTTGAACTAGATATGGCCCGTGTGTAGGAAGCACAGTTCTTATGTTCTGAGCAAGCTCACTGTTCTGGCACTATAGGAAAAACAGTAGAGTAGAAGAGTGCTCTTTTCTCAAAAGCAGAGTGTGTTTCTTGTAAAGCGAGCTAGAGTTTGTTTCCCAGTACTAAATGGAGTTGAATTACATGCAGTTTCTGGTGCTACGAAGAAGAGTTGTTTTCTGGTAAGGAAAGTCACTATTGTGCTCCCATTGCCCTACACAAGGCAAATAGCACTCGCGTCTTTTCCCAGCAAGTACAGTGTATTGGACTGAATAGGAGCTACTGTTCTTGTCAGTTTCCTAAGCAGAGTTGAACTAGATGTGGTTCGTGTGTGTATTAAGCACAGTTCTTTTGTTCTGAGCAAGCTCACTGTTTGGACCCCATAGGAAAAACAGTAGAGTAGAAGAGTGCTATTTTCTCTAAAGCAGAGTGTGTTTCTTGTAAGGCGAGCTAGCATTTGTTTCCCAGTCCTAAATGGAGTGGAATCACATGCAGTTTCTAGTCCTACGAGCAAGAGTTGTTTTCTGGTAAGGAAAGTCACTATTGTGCTCCCATTGGCATACACAGTGCAAATAGCACATGCGTCTGTTCCCAGCAAGTACAGTGTATTGGACTGAAGAGGAGCTACTGTTCTTGTCAGTTTCCTAAGCAGAGTTGAACTAGATATGGTCCCTGTGTGTAGGAAGCACAGTTCTTTTGTTCTGAGCAAGCTCACTGTTTGGACCCCATAGTAAACACAGTAGAGTAGAAGAGTACTCTTTTCTCTAAAGCAGAGTGTGTTTCTTGTAAGGCGAGCTAGCGTTTGCTTCCCAGTCCTAAATGGAGTGGAATCACATGCAGTTTCTGGTCCTACGAGCAAGCGTTGTTTTCTGGTAAGGAAAGTCACTATTGCGCTCCCATTGCCATACACAGTGCAAATAGCACTTGCGTCTGTTCCCAGCAAGTACAGTGTATGGAACTGAAGAGGAGCTACTGTTCTTGTCAGTTTCCTAAGCAGAGTTGAACTAGATATGGCCCGTGTGTGTAGGAAGCACAGTTCTTTTGTTCTGAGCAAGCTCACTGTTCTGGCCCTATAGGAAACACAGTAGAGGAGAATAGTGCTCTTTTCTCTAAAGCAGAGTGTGTTTCTTGGAAGTCGAGCTAGCGTTTGTTTCCCAGTCCTAAATGGAGTTGAGTCACATGCAGTTTTTTGTCCTACGAGCAAGAGTTGTCTTCTGGTAAGACAAGTCACTATTGTGCTCCAATTGCCGTACACAGTGCAAATAGCACTCGCGTCTGTTCCCCGAAAGTACAGTGTATTGTACTGAAGAGGAGCTAGTGTTCTTGTCAGTTTCCTAAGCAGAGTTGAACTAGATATGGCCCGTGTGTGTAGGAAGCACAGTTCTTTTGTTCTGAGGAAGCTCACTGTTCGGACCCCATAGGAAACACAGTAGAGTAGAAGAGTGCTCTTTTCTCAAAAGCAGAGTGTGTTTCTTGTAAACCGAGCTAGAGTTTGTTTCCCAGTCCTAAATGGAGTTGAATCACATGCAGTTTCTGGTCCTACGAGCAAGAGTTGTTTTCTGGTAAGAAGAGTCACTATTGCGCTGTCATTGACATACACAGGACAAATAGCTCTGGCGTCTGTTCCCAGCAAGTACAGTGTATTGGACTGAAGAGGATCTATTGTTCTTGTCAGGTTCCTAAGCAGACTTGAACTAGATATGGCCGTGTGTGTAGGAAGCACAGTTTTTTTGTTCTGAGCAAGCTCACTGTTCGGAACACATAGGAAACACAGTAGAGTAGAAGAGTGCTCTTTTCTCAAAAGCAGAGTGTGTTTCTTGGAAGTCGAGCTAGCGTTTGTTTCCCAGTCCTAAATGGAGTTGAATCACATGCAGTTTCTAGTTCTACGAGCAAGAGTTGTTTTATGGTAAGAGGAGTCACTATTGCGCTGCCATTGCCATACACAGGAAAAATAGCACTGGCGTCTGTTCCCAGGAAGTACAGTGTATTGGACTGAAGAGGATCTACTGTTCTTGTCAGGTTCCTAAGCAGAATTGAACTAGATATGGTCGTGTATGTAGGAAGCACAGTTCTTTTGTTCTGAGCAGGCTCAGTGTTCGGACCCCATAGGAAACACAGTAGAGTAGAATATTGCTCTTTTCTGAAAAGCAGAGTGTGATTCTTGTAAGGCGAGCTAGCGTTTGTTTCCCAGTCCTAAATGGAGTTGAGTCACATGCAGTTTCTGGTCCTACGAGCAAGAGTTGTTTTCTGGTAAGGAAAGTAACTATTGCGCTCCCATTGCCATACACAGTGCAAATAGCCCTCCTGTCTGTTCCCAGCAAGTACAGTGTATTGGACTGAAGAGGAGCTACTGTTCTTCTCAGTTTCCTAAGCAGAGTTGAACTAGATATGGCCCGTGTGTGTAGGAAGCACAGTTCTTTTGTTCTGAGCAAGCTCACTGTTCGGACCCCATAGGAAGCACAGTAGAGTAGAAGAGTGCTCTTTTCTCAAAAGCAGAGTGTGTTTCATGTAAGGCGAGCTAGCATTTGTTTCCCAGTCCTAAATGGAGTTGAATCACATGCAGTTTCTGGTCCTACGAGCAAGCGTTGTTTTCTGGTAAAGAAAGTTACTATTGCGCTCCCATTGCCATACACAGTGCAAATAGCCCTCCTGTCTGTTCCCAGCAATACAGTGTATCGGACTGAAGAGGAGCTACTGTTCTTGTCAGTTTCCTAAGCAGAGTTGAACTAGATATGGCCCGTGTGTATGAAGCACAGTTCTTTTGTTCTGAGCAAGCTCACTGTTCTGGCCCTATAGGAAACACAGTAGAGTAGAAGAGTGCTCTTTTCTCTAAAGCAGAGTGTGTTTCTTGTAAGGCGAGCTAGCGTTTGTTTCCCAGTCCTAAATGGAGTTGAGTCCCATGCAGTTTTTTGTCCTACGAGCAAGAGTTGTTTTCTGGTAAGACGAGTCACTATTGTGCTCCAATTGCCATACACAGTGCAAATAGCACTCGCGTCTGTTCCCCGAAAGTACAGTGTATTGGACTGAAGAGGAGCCACTGTTCTTCTCAGTTTCCTAAGGAGAGTTGAACTAGATATGGCCCTTGTGTGTAGAAAGCACAGTTCTTTTGTTCTGAGCAAGCTCCCTGTTCGGACCCCATAGGAAGCACAGTAGAGTAGAAGAGTGCTCTTTTCTCAAAAGCAGAGTGTGTTTCATAGTAGGCGAGCTTGCATTTGTATCCCAGTCCGAAATGGAGTTGAATCACATGCAGTTTCTGGTCCTATGAGCAAGAGTTGTTTTCTGGTAAGGAAAGTCACTATTGTGCTCCCATTGCCATACACAGTGCAAATAGCACTCGCGTCAGTTCCCAGCAAGTACAGTGTTTCGGACTGAAGAGGAGCTACTGTTCTTGTCAGTTTCCTAAGCAGAGTTGAACTAGTTGTGGCCCGTGTGTAGGAAGCACAGTTCTTTTGTTCTGACCAAGCTCACTGTTATGGCCATATAGGAAACACAGTAGAGTAGAAGAGTGCTCTTTTCTCTAAAGCAGAGTGTGTTTCTTGTAAGGCGAGCTAGCGTTTGTTTCCCAGTCCTAAATGGAGTTGAATCACATGCAGTTTCTAGTCCTACGAGCAAGAGTTGTTTTATGGTAAGAAGAGTCACTATTGCGCTGCCATTGCCATACACAGGACAAATAGCACTGGCGTCTCTTCCCAGCTAGTACAGTGTATTGGACTGAAGAGGATCTACAGTTCTTGTCAGGTTCCTAAGCAGAATTGAACTAGATATGGCCGTGTGTGTAGGAAGCACAGTTCTTTTGTTCTGAGCAAGCTCACTGTTCGGACACCATAGGAAACACAGTAGAGTAGAAGAGTGCTCTTTTATCAAAAGCAGAGTGTGTTTCTTGTAAGGCGAGCTAGCGTTTGTTTCCCAGTCCTAAATGGAGTTGAATCACATGCAGTTTCTGGTCCTAAGAGCAAGAGTTGTTTTCTGGTAAGGAAAGTCACTATTGTGCTCCCCTTGCCATACACAGTTCAAATAGCTCCCGCGTCTGTTCCCAGCAAGTACAGTGTATCCTACTGAAGAGGAGCTACTGTTCTTGTCAGTTTCCTAAGCAGAGTTGAACATGATATGGCCCGTGTGTGTAGGAAGCACAGTTCATATGTTCTGAGCAAGCTCACGGTTGTGGCCCTATAGGAAACACAGTAGAGTAGAAGAGTGCTCTTTTCTCAAAAGCAGAGTGTGTTTTTGTAAGGCAAGCTAGCGTTTCTTTCCTAGTCCTAAATGGAGTTGAATCCCATGCAGTTTCTGGTCCTACGAACAAGAGTTGTTTTCTGGTAAGGAAAGTCTCTATTGCGCTCCCATTGCCCTACACAAGGCAAGTAGCACTTATGTCTTTTCCCAGCAAGTATGGTGTATCGGACTGATGAGGAGCTACTGTTCTTGTGAGTTTCCTAAGCAGAGTTGAACTAGATATGGCCCGTGTGTAGGAAGCACAGTTCTTTTGTTCTGAGCAAGCTCACTGTTCTGGCCCTATAGGAAACACAGTAGAGTAGAAGAGTGCTCTTTCCACAAAAGCAGAGTGTGTTTCTTGTAAGGTGAGCTAGCTTTTGTTTCCCAGTCCTAAATGGAGTTGAATCACATGCTGTTTCTGGTCCTACGTGCAAGAGTTGTTTTATAGTAAGAAGAGTCACTATTGCGCTGCCATTGCCATACACAGGACAAATAGCACTGGCGTTTGTTCCCAGCAAGTACAGTGTATTGGACTGAAGAGGATCTACTGTTCTTGTCAGGTTCCTAAGCAGAATTGAACTAGATATGGTCGTGTATGTAGGAAGCACAGTTCTTTTGTTCTGAGCAGGCTCACTGTTCGGACCCCATAGGAAGCACAGTAGAGTAGAATATTGCTCTTTTCTCAAAAGCAGAGTGTGATTCTTGAAAGGCGAGCTAGCGTTTGTTTCCCAGTCCTAAATGGAGTTGAGTCACATGCAGTTTCTGGTCCTACGAGCAAGAGTTGTTTTCTGGTAAGGAAAGTAATTATTGTGCTCCCTTTGCCATACACAGTGCAAATAGCCCTCCTGTCTGTTCCCAGCAAGTACAGAGTATTGGACTGAAGAGGAGCTACTGTTCTTCTCAGTTTCCTAAGCAGAGTTGAACTAGATATGGCCCGTGTGTGTAGGAAGCACAGTTCTTTTGTTCTGAGCAAGCTCACTGTTCGGACCCCATAGGAAGCACAGTAGAGTAGAAGAGTGCTCTTTCCACAAAAGCAGAGTGTGTTTCTTGTAAGGTGAGCTAGCTTGTGTTTCCCAGTCCTAAATGGAGTTGAATCACATGAAGTTTCTGGTCCTACGAGCAAGAGTTGTTTTCTGGTAAGGAAAGTCACTATTGGGCTCACATTGCCATACACAGTGCAAATAGCCCTCCCGTCTGTTCCCAGAGAGTACAGTGTATTGGACTGAAGAGGAGCTACTGTTCTTGTCAGGTTCCTAAGCAGAATTGAACTAGATATGGTCGTGTATGTAGGAAGCACAGTTCTTTTGTTCTGAGCAGGCTCACTGTTCGGACCCCATAGGAAACACAGTAGAGTAGAATATTGCTCTTTTCTCAAAAGCAGAGTGTGATTCTTGTAAGGCGAGCTAGCGTTTGTTTCCCAGTCCTAAATGGAGTTGAGTCACATGCAGTTTCTGGTCCTACGAGCAAGAGTTGTTTTCTGGTAAGGAAAGTAACTATTGCGCTCCCATTGCCATACACAGTGCAAATAGCCCTCCTGTCTGTTCCCAGCAAGTACAGTGTATTGGACTGAAGAGGAGCTACTGTTCTTCTCAGTTTCCTAAGCAGAGTTGAACTAGATATGGCCCGTGTGTGTAGGAAGCACAGTTCTTTTGTTCTGAGCAAGCTCACTGTTTGGACCCCATAGGAAGCACAGTAGAGTAGAAGAGTGCTCTTTTCTGAAAAGCAGAGTGTGTTTCATGTAAGGCGAGCTAGCATTTGTTTTCCAGTCCTAAATGGAGTTGAATCACATGCAGTTTCTGGTCCTACGAGCAAGAGTTGTTTTCTGGTAAAGAAAGTCACTATTGCGCTCCCATTGAAATACACAGTACAAATAGCACTCGCGTCTGTTCCCAGCAATACCATGTATCGGACTGAAGAGGAGCTACTGTTCTTGTCAGTTTCCTAAGCAGAGTTGAACTAGATATGGCCCGTGTGTAGGAAGCACAGTTCTTTTGTTCTGAGCAAGCTCACTGTTCTGGCCATATAGGAAACACAGTAGAGTAGAAGAGTGCTCTTTTCTCTAAAGCAGAGTGTGTTTCTTGTAAGGCGAGCTAGCGTTTGTTTCCCAGTCCTAAATGGAGTGGAATCACATGCAGTTTCTAGTCCTACGTGCAAGAGTTGTTTTATGGTAAGAAGAGTCACTATTGCGCTGCCATTGCCTTACACAGGACAAATAGCTCTCGCGTCTGTTCCCAGCTAGTACAGTGTATTGGACTGAAGAGGAGCTACTGTTCTTGTCAGTTTCCTAAGCAGAGTTGAACATGATATGGCCCTTGTGTGTAGGAAGCACAGTTCTTATGTTCTGAGCAAGCTCACTCTTCTGGCCCTATAGGAAGCACAGTAGAGTAGAAGCGTGCTCTTTTCTCAAAAAGCAGAGTGTGTTTTTGTAAGGCGAGCTAGCGTTTGTTTCCTAGTCCTAAATGGAGTTGAATCACATGCAGTTTCTGGTCCTACGAAGAAGAGTTGTTTTCTGGTAAAGAAAGTCACTATTGCGTTCCCATTGCCATACACAGTGCAAATAGCACTTGCGTCTGTTCCCAGCAAGTACAGAGTATCAGACTGAAGAGGAGCTACTGTTCTTGTCAGTTTCCTAAGCAGAGTTGAACTAGATATGGCCCGTGTGTGTAGGAAGCACAGTTCTTTTGTTCTGAGCAAGCTCACTGTTCTGGCCCTATAGGAAACACAGTAGAGTAGAAGAGTGCTCTTTTCTCTAAAGCAGAGTGTGTTTCTTGTAAGGTGAGCTAGCGTTTGTTTCCCAGTCCTAAATGGAGTTGAATCACATGCAGTTTCTGGTCCTAAGAGCAAGAGTTGTTTTCTGGTAAGGAAAGTCACTATTGCGCTCCCCTTGCCATACACAGTGCAAATAGCTCTCGCGTCTGTTCCCAGCAAGTACAGTGTATTGGACTGAAGAGGAGCTACTGTTCTTGTCAGTTTCCTAAGCAGAGTTGAACATGATATGGCCCGTGTGTGTAGGAAGCACAGTTCTTATGTTCTGAGCAAGCTCACTGTTCTGGCCCTATAGGAAACACAGTAGAGTAGAAGAGTGCTCTTTTCTCAAAAGCAGAGTGTGTTTTTGTAAGGCGAGCTAGCGTTTGTTTCCTAGTTAAATGGAGTTGAATCACATGCAGTTTCTGGTCCTACGAACAAGAGTTGTTTTCTGGTAAGGAAAGTCACTATTGCGCTCCCATTGCCCTACACAAGGCAAATAGCACTCGCGTCTTTTCCCAGCAAGTACAGTGTATTGGACTGAATAGGAGCTTCTGTTCTTGTCAGTTTCCTAAGCAGAGTTGAACTAGATATGGTCCATGTGTGTAGGAAGCACAGTTCTTTTGTTCTGAGCAAGCTCACTGTTTGGACCCCATAGGAAACACAGTAGAGTAGAAGAGTGCTCTTTTCTCTAAAGCAGAGTGTGTTTCTTGTAAGGAGAGCTAGCGTTTGTTTCCCAGTCCTAAATGGAGTTGAATCACATGCAGTTTCTGGTCCTAAGAGCAAGAGTTGTTTTCTGGTAATGAAAGTCACTATTGTGCTCCCATTGCCATACACAGTGCAAATCGCACATGCATCTGTTCCCAGCAAGTACAGTGTATTTGACTGAAGAGGAGCTACTGTTCTTGTCAGTTTCCTAAGCAGAATTGAACTAGATATGGCCGTGTTTGTAGGAAGCACAGTTCTTTTGTTCTGAGCAAGCTCACTGTTCGGACCCTATAGGAAACACAGTAGAGTAGAAGAGTGATCTTTTCTCAAAAGCATAGTGTGTTTCTTGTAAGGCGAGCTAGTGTTTGTTTCCCAGTCCTAAATGGAGTTGAATCACACGCAGTTTCTAGTCCTACGAGCAAGAGTTTTTTTCTGGTATGGAAAGACACTATTGCGCTCCCATTGCCATACACAGTGCAAATAGCACTCGCGTCTGTTCAAGGCAAGTACAGTGTATTGGACTGAAGAGGATCTACTGTTCTTGTCAGGTTCCTAAGCAGACTTGAACTAGATATGGCCGTGTGTGTAGGAAGCACATTTCTTTTGTTCTGAGCAAGCTCACTGTTCTGGCCCAATAGGAAACACAGTAGAGTAGAAGAGTGCTCTTTTCTCTAAAACAGAGTGTGTTTCTTGTAAGGCGAGCTACTGTTTGATTCCCAGTCCTAAATGGAGTGGAGTCACATGCAGTTTCTGGTCCTACGAGCAAGAGTTGTTTTCTGGTAAGGAAAGTCACTATTGCGCTCCCATTGCCATACACAGTGCAAATAGCCTTCCCGTCTGTTCCCAGCAAGTACAGTGTATTGGATTGAAAAGGAGCTACTGTTCTTCTCAGTTTCCTAAGCAGAGTTGAACTAGATATGGCCTGTGTGTGTAGGAAGTACAGTTTTTTTGTTCTGAGCAAGCTCACTGTTCGGAACACATAGGAAAAACAGTAGAGTAGAAGAGTGCTCTTTTCTCAAAAGCAGAGTGTGTTTCATGTAAGGCGACCTAGCATTTGTTTCCCACTCCTAAGTGGAGTTGAATCACATGCAGTTTCTGGTCCTACGATCAAGAGTTGTTTTCTGGTAAGGAAAGTCACTATTGGGCTCCCATTGCCGTACACAGTACAAATAGCACACGCGTCTGTTCCCAGCAAGTACAGTGTATCAGACTGAAGAGGAGCTACTGTTCTTGTTGGATTCCTAAGCAGAGTTGAACTAGATATGGCCCGTGTGTGTAGGAAGCACAGTTATTTTGTTCTGTGCAAACTCACTGTTCGGACCCCATAGGAAACACAGTAGAGTAGAAGAGTACTCTTTTCTCAAAAGCAGAGTGTGTTTCATGTATGCGAGCTAGCATTTGTTTCCCAGTCCTAAATGGAGTTGAATCACATGCAGTTTCTGGTGCTACGAGCAAGAGTTGTTTTCTGGTAAGGAAAGTAACTATTGCGCTCCCATTACCATACACAGTGCAAATAGCCCTACTGTCTGTTCCCAGCAAGTACAGTGTATTGAACTGCAAAGGAGCTACTGTTCTTCTCAGTTTCCTAAGCAGAGTTGAAC
Organism: Peromyscus eremicus; assembly: GCF_949786415.1. NCBI lineage: Eukaryota > Metazoa > Chordata > Mammalia > Rodentia > Cricetidae > Peromyscus > Peromyscus eremicus. The sequence continues at coordinate 86,592 of NW_026735291.1, read as the reverse complement.
TTGATATGGCCCGTGTGTGTAGGAAGTACAGTTCTTTTTTTATGAGCAAGCTCACTGTTCTGGCCCTATAGGAAACACAGAAGAGTAGAAGAGTGCTCTTTTCTCAAAAGCAGAGTGTGTTTCATGTAAGGCGAGCTAGCATTTGTTTCCCAGTCCTAAATGGAGTTGAATCACTTGCAGTTTCCGGTCCTACGAGCAAGAGTTGTTTACTGGTAAGGAAAGTCACTATTGAGCTCCCCTTGCCATACACAGTGCAAATAGCTCTCGCGTCTGTTCCCAGCAAGTACAGTGTATCAGACTGAAGAGGAGCTACTGTTCTTGTCAGTTTCCTAAGCAGAGTTGAACTAGATATGGCCCGTATGTGTATGAAGCACAGTTCTTATGTTCTGAGCAAGTTCACTCTTCTGGCCCTATAGGAAACACAGTAGAGTAGAAGAGTGCTCTTTTCTCAAAAGTAGAGGGTGTTTTTGTAAGGCAAGCTAGCATTTGTTTCCTAGTCCTAAATGGACTTGAATCACATGCAGTTTCTGGTCCTAGGAACAAGACTTGTTTTCTGGTAAGGAAAGTCACTGTTGCGCTCCCATTGCCATACACAGTGCAAATAGCCTTCCCGTCTGTTCCCAGCAAGTACAGTGTATTGGATTGAAAAGGAGCTACTGTTCTTCTCAGTTTCCTAAGCAGAGTTGAACTAGATATGGCCCGTGTGTGTAGGAAGTACAGTTCTTTTTTACTGAGCAAGCTCACTGTTCTGGCCATATAGGAAACACAGTAGAGTAGAAGAGTGCTCTTTTCTCAAAAGCAGAGTGTGATTCTTGTAAAGCGAGCTAGAGTTTGTTTCCCAGTCCTAAATGGAGTTGAATCACATGCAATTTCTGGTCCTACGAGCAAGAGTTGTTTTCTGGTAAGAAGAGTCACTATTGCGCTGCCATTGCCATACACAGGACAAATAGCACTGGCGTCTATTCTCAGCAAGTACAGTGTATTGGACTGAAGAGGATCTACTGTTCTTGTCAGGTTCCTAAGCAGACTTGAACTAGATATGGTCCGTGTGTGTAGGAAGCACAGTTCTTTTGTTCTGAGCAAGCTCACTGTTTGGACACCATAGGAAACACAGTAGAGTACAAGAGTGCTCTTTTCTCAAAAGCAGAGTGTGTTTCTTGTAAGGCAAGCTACCGTTTGTTTCCCAGTCCTAAATGGAGTGGAATCACATGAAGTTTCTGGTCCTACGAGCAAGAGTTGTTTTCTGGTAAGGAAAGTCACTATTGGGCTCACATTGCCATACACAGTGCAAATAGCCCTCCCGTCTGTTCCCAGAGAGTACAGTGTATTGGACTGAAGAGGAGCTACTGTTCTTCTCAGTTTCCTAAGCAGAATTGAACTAGATATGGCCCGTGTGTGTAGGAAGCACAGTTCTTTTTTTCTGAGCAAGCTCACTGTTCTGGCCCTATAGGAAACACAGTAGAGTAGAAGAGTGCTCTTTTCTCAAAAGCAGAGTGTGTTTCTTGTAAAGCGAGCTAGAGTTTGTTTCCCAGTACTAAATGGAGTTGAATCACATGCAGTTTCTGGTCCTACGAGCAAGAGTTGTTTTCTGGTAAGAAGAGTCACTATTGCGCTGCCATTGCCATACACAGGACAAATAGCACTGGCGTCTGTTCCCAGCAAGTACAGTGTATTGGACTGAAGAGGATATACTGTTCTTGTCAGGTTCCTAAGCAGACTTGAACTAGATATGGCCGTGTGAGTAGGAAGTACAGTTTTTTTGTTCTGAGCAAACACACTGTTCGGAACACATAGGAAACACAGTAGAGTAGAAGAGTGCTCTTTTCTCAAAAGCAGAGTGTGTTTCATGTAAGGCCACCTAGCATTTGTTTCCGACTCCTAAGTGGAGTTAAATCACATTCAGTTTCTGGTCCTACGATCAAGAGTTGTTTTCTGGTAAGGAAAGTCACTATTGCGCTCCCATTGCCGTACACAGTACAAATAGCACTCGCGTCTGTTCCCAGCAAGTACAGTGTATCGGACTGAAGAGGAGTTACTGTTCTTGTTGGTTTCCTACGCAGAGTTGAAATAGATATGGCCCGTGTGTGTAGGAAGCACAGTTATTTTGTTCTGTGCAAACTCACTGTTCGGACCCCATAGGAAACACAGTAGGGTAGAAGAGTACTCTTTTCTCAAAAGCAGAGTGTGTTTCATGTATGCGAGCTAGCATTTGTTTCCCAGTCCTAAATGGAGTTGAATCACATGCAGTTTCTGGTCCTACACGCAAGAGTTGTTTTCTGGTAAGGAAAGTCACTATTGCGCTCCAATTGCCATACACAGTGCAAATAGCCTTCCCGTCAGATCCCAGCAAGTACAGTGTATTGGATTGAAAAGGAGCTACTGTTCTTCTCAGTTTCCTAAGCAGAGTTGAACTAGATATGGCCCGTGTGTGTAGGAAGTACAGTTTTTTTGTTCTGAGCAAGCTCACTTTCGGAACACAATGGAAACACAGTAGAGTAGAAGAGTGCTCTTTTCTCAAAAGCAGAGTGTGTTTCATGTAAGGCGAGCTAGCATTTGTTTCCCACTCCTAAGTGGAGTTGAATCACATGCAGTCTCTGGTCCTACGATCAAGAGTTGTTTTCTGGTAAGGAAAGTAACATTTGGGCTCCCTTTGCCGTACACAGTACAAATAGCACTCGCGTCTGTTCCCAGCAAGTACAGTGTATCGGACTGAAGAGGAGCTACTGTTCTTGTTGGTTTCCTAAGCAGAATTGAACTTGATATGGCCCGTGTGTGTAGGAAGCACAGTTATTTTGTTCTGTGCAAACTCACTGTTCGGACCCCATAGGAAACACAGTAGGTTAGAAGAGTACTCTTTTCTCAAAAGCAGAGTGTGTTTCATGTATGCGAGCTAGCATTTGTTTCCCAGTCCTAAATGGAGTTGAAACACATGCAGTTTCTGGTCCTACGAGCAAGAGTTGTTTTCTGGTAAGGAAAGTAACTATTGCGCTCCCACTGCCATACACAGTGCAAATAGCCCTCCAGTCTGTTCCCAGCAAGTACAGTGTATTGGACTGCAAAGGATCTACTGTTCTTCTCAGTTTCCTAAGCAGAGTTGAACTAGATATGGGCCGTGTGTGTAGGAAGTACAGTTCTTTTTTTCTGAGCAAGCTCACTGTTCTGGCCCAATAGGAAACACAGAAGAGTAGAAGAGTGCTCTTTTCTCAAAAGGAGAGTGTGTTTCTAGTAAGGCGAGCTAGCGTTTGTTTCCCAGTCCTAGATGGAGTTGAGTCACATGCAGTTTTTTGTCCTACGAGCAAGAATTGTGTTCTGGTAAGACGAGTCACTATTGTGCTCCAATTGCCATACACAGTGCAAATAGCACGCGCGTCTGTTCCCCGCAAGTACAGTGTATTGGACTGAAGAAGATCTACTGTTCTTGTCAGTTTCCTAAGCAGAGTTGAACTAGATATGGCCCGTGTGTGTAGGAAGCACAGTTCTTTTGTTCTGAGTAAGCTCACTGTTCGGACCCCATAGGAAGCACAGTAGATTAGAAGAGTGCTCTTTTCTCAAAAGCAGAGTGTGTTTCATGTAAGGCGAGCTAGCGTTTGTTTCCCAGTCCTAAATGGAGTTGAATCACATGCAGTTTCTGGTCCTACGATCAAGAGTTGTTTTCTGGTAAGGAAAGTCACTATTGCGCTCCCATTGCCATACACAGTACAAATAGCACTCGCGTCTGTTCCCAGCAAGTACAGTGTATCGGACTGAAGAGGAGCTACTGTTCTTGTCAGGTTCCTAGGCAGACTTGAACTAGATATGGCCGTGTGTGTAGGAAGCACAGTTCTTTTGTTCTGAGCAAGCTCACTGTTTGGACCCCATAGGAAACACAGTAGAGTACAAGAGTGCTCTTTTCTCTAAAGCAGAGTGTGTTTCTTGTAAGGCGAGCTACCGTTTGTTTCCCAGTCCTAAATGGAGTGGAATCACATGCAGTTTCTGGTCCTACGAGCAAGAGTTGTTTTCTGGTAAGGAAAGTCACTATTGGGCTCATATTGCCATACACAGTGCAAATAGCCCTCCCGTCTGTTCCCAGAAAGTACAGTGTATTGGACTGAAGAGGAGCTACTGTTCTTCTCAGTTTCCTAAGCAGAGTTGAACTAGATATGGCCCGTGTGTGTAGGAAGCACAGTTCTTTTTTTCTGAGCAAACTCACTGTTCTGGCCCTATAGGAAACACAGTAGAGTAGAAGAGTGCTCTTTTCTCAAAAGCAGAGTGTGTTTCTTGTAAAGCAAGCTAGAGTTTGTTTCCCAGTCTTAAATGGAGTTGAATCACATGCAGTTTCTGGTCCTACGAGCAAGAGTTGTTTTCTAGTAAGAAGAGTCACTATTGCGCTGCCATTGCCATACACAGGACAAATAGCACTGGCGTCTGTTCCCAGCAAGTACAGTGTATTGGACTGAAGAGGATATACTGTTCTTGTCAGGTTCCTAAGCAGACTTGAACTAGATATGGCCGTGTGAGTAGGAAGTACAGTTTTTTTGTTCTGAGCAAGCTCACTGTTCGGAACCCATAGGAAACACAGTAGAGTAGAAGAGTGCTCTTTTCTCAAAAGCAAAGTGTGTTTCTTGGAAGTTGAGCTTGCGTTTGTTTCCCAGTCCTAAATGGAGTTGAGTCACATGCAATTTTTTGTCCTAAGACCAAGACTTGTTTTCTGGTAAGGAAAGTCACTATTGTGCTCCCATTGCCATACACAGTGCAAATAGCACTCGCGTCTGTTCCCAGCAAGTACAGTGTATCGGACTGAAGAGGAGCTACTGTTCTTGTCAGTTTCCTAAGCAGAGTTGAACTAGATATGGTCCGTGTGTGTAGGAAGCACAGTTCTTTTGTTCTGAGCAAGCTTACTGTTTGGACCCCATAGGAAGCACAGTAGATTAGATGAGTGCTCTTTTCTCAAAAGCAGAGTGTGTTTCATGTAAGGCGAGCTAGCATTTGTTTCCCAGTCCTAAATAGAGTTGAATCACATGCAGTTTCTTGTCCTATGGTCAAGAGTTGTTTTCTGGTAAGGAAAGTCACTATTGCGCTCCCATTGTCATACACAGTGCAAATAGCACTCGCGTCTGTTCCCAGCAAGTACAGTGTATCGGACTGAAGAGGACCTACTGTTCTTGTTGGTTTCCTAAGCAGAGTTGAAATAGATATGGCCCGTGTGTGTAGGAAGCACAGTTATTTTGTTCTGTGCAAACTCATTGTTCGGACCGCATAGGAAACACAGTAGAGTAGAAGAGTACTCTTTCTCAAAAACAGAGTGTGTTTCATGTATGCGAGCTAGCATTTGTTTCCCAGTCCTAAATGGAGTTGAAATACATGCAGTTTATGGTCCTACGCGCAAGAGTTGTTTTCTGGTAAGGAAAGTAACTATTGCGCTCCCATTGCCATACACAGTGCAAATAGCACTCGCGTCTTTTCTCAACAAGTACAGTGTATTGGACTGAATAGGAGCTACTGTTCTTGTCAGTTTCCTAAGCAGAGTTGAAGTAGATATGGGCTGTGTGTGTAGGAAGCACAGTTCTTTTGTTCTGAGCAAGCTCACTGTTTGGACCCCATAGGAAACACAGTAGAGTAGAAGAGTGCTCTTTTCTCTAAAGCAGAGTGTGTTTCTTGTAAGGCGAGCTACCGTTTGATTCCCAGTCCTAAATGGAGTTGAGTCACATGCAGTTTCTGGTCCTACGAGCAAGAGTTGTTTTCTGGTAAGGAAAGTCACTATTGTGCTGCCATTGCCATACACAGTGCAAATAGCCTTCCTGTCTGTTCCCAGCAAGTACAGTGTATTGGATTGAAAAGGAGCTACTGTTCTTCTCAGTTTCCTAAGCAGAGTTGAACTAGATATGGCCCGTGTGTGTAGGACGTACAGTTTTTTTTGTTCTGAGCAAGCTCACTGTTCGGAACACATAGGAAACACAGTAGAGTAGAAGAGTGCTCTTTTCTCAAAAGCAGAGTGTGTTTCATGTAAGGCGAGCTAGCATTTGTTTCCCACTCCTAAGTGGAGTTGAATCACATGCAGTTTCTGGTCCTACGATCAAGAGTTGTTTTCTGGTAAGGAAAGTCACTATTGGGCTCCCTTTGCCGTACACAGTACAAATAGCACTCGCGTCTGTTCCCAGCAAGTACAGTGTATCGGACTGAAGAGGAGCTACTGTTCTTGTTGGTTTCCTAAGCAGAGTTGAACTTGATATGGCCCGTGTGTGTAGGAAGCACAGTTATTTTGTTCTGTGCAAACTCATTGTTCGGACCCCATAGGAAACACAGTAGAGTAGAAGAGTACTCTTTTATCAAAAGCAGAGTGTGTTTCATGTATGCGAGCTAGCATTTGTTTCCCAGTCCTAAATGGAGTTGAATCACATGCAGTTTCTGGTCCTACGAGCAAGAGTTGTTTTCTGGTAAGGAAAGTAACTATTGCGCTCCCACTGCCATACACAGTGCAAATAGCCCTCCAGTCTGTTCCCAGCAAGTACAGTGTATCGGACTGAAGAGGATCTACTGTTCTTGTCAGGTTCCTAAGCAGACTTGAACTAGATATGGTCCGTGTGTGTAGGAAGCACAGTTCTTTTGTTCTGAGCAAGCTCACTGTTTGGACCCCATAGGAAACACAGTAGAGTACAAGAGTGCTCTTTTCTCTAAAGCAGAGTGTGTTTCTTGTAAGGCAAGCTACCGTTTGTTTCCCAGTCCTAAATGGAGTGGAATCACATGCAGTTTCTGGTCCTACGAGCAAGAGTTGTTTTCTGGTAAGGTAAGTCACTATTGGGCTCATATTGCCATACACAGTGCAAATAGTCCTCCCGTCTGTTCCCAGAAGGTACAGTGTATTGGACTGAAGAGGAGCTACTGTTCTTCTCAGTTTCCTAAACAGAGTTGAACTAGATATGGCCCGTGTGTGTAGGAAGCACAGTTCTTTTTTTCTGAGCAAGCTCACTGTTCTGGCCCTATAGGAAACACAGTAGAGTAGAAGAGTGCTCTTTTCTCAAAAGCAGAGTGTGTTTCTCGTAAAGCGAGCTAGAGTTTGTTTCCCAGTCCTAAATGGAGTTGAATCACATGCAGTTTCTGGTCCTACGAGTCAGAGTTTTTTTTCTAGTAAGAAGAGTCACTATTGCGCTGCCATTGCCATACACAGGACAAATAGCACTGGCGTCTGTTCCCAGCAAGTACAGTGTATTGGACTGAAGAGGATATACTGTTCTTGTCAGGTTCCTAAGCAGACTTGAACTAGATATGGCCGTGTGAGTAGGAAGTACAGTTTTTTTGTTCTGAGCAAGCTCACTGTTCGGAACACATAGGAAACACAGTAGAGTAGAAGAGTGCTCTTTTCTCAAAAGCAAAGTGTGTTTCTTGGAAGTTGAGCTAGCGTTTGTTTCCCAGTCCTAAATGGAGTTAAGTCACATGCAATTTTTTGTCCTACGACCAAGACTTGTTTTCTGGTAAGGAAAGTCACTATTGTGCTCCCATTGCCATACACAGTGCAAATAGCACTCGCGTCTGTTCCCAGCAAGTACAGTGTATCGGACTGAAGAGGAGCTACTGTTCTTGTCAGTTTCCTAAGCAGAGTTGAACTAGATATGGCCCGTGTGTAGGAAGCACAGTTCTTTTGTTCTGAGCAAGCTCACTGTTCTGGCCCTATAGGAAACACAGTAGAGTAGAAGAGTGCTCTTTTCTCAAAAGGAGAGTGTGTTTCTAGTAAGGCGAGCTAGCGTTTGTTTCCCAGTCCTAAATGGAGTTGAGTCACATGCAGTTTTTTGTCCTACGAGCAAGAATTGTGTTCTGGTAAGACGAGTCACTATTGTGCTCCAATTGCCATACACAGTGTAAATAGCACTCGCGTCTGTTCCCCGCAAGTACAGTGTATTGGACTGAAGAAGATCTACTGTTCTTGTCAGTTTCCTAAGCAGAGTTGAATTAGATATGGCCCGTGTGTGTAGGAAGCACAGTTCTTTTGTTCTGAGTAAGCTCACTGTTCGGACCACATTGGAAGCACAGTAGATTAGAAGAGTGCTCTTTTCTCAAAAGCAGAGTGTGTTTCATGTAAGGCGAGCTACCGTTTGTTTCCCAGTCCTAAATGGAGTGGAATCACATGCAGTTTCTGGTCCTACGAGCAAGAGTTGTTTTCTGGTAAGGAAAGTCACTATTGGGCTCATATTGCCATACACAGTACAAATAGCCTTCCCGTCTGTTCCCAGAAAGTACAGTGTATTGGACTGAAGAGGAGCTACTGTTCTTCTCAGTTTCCTAAGCAGAGTTGAACTAGATATGGCCCGTGTGTGTAGGAAGCACAGTTCTTTTTTTCTGAGCAAGCTCACTGTTCTGGCCCTATAGGAAACACAGTAGAGTAGAAGAGTGCTCTTTTCTCAAAAGCAGAGTGTGTTTCTTGTAAAGCAAGCTAGAGTTTGTTTCCCAGTCTTAAATGGAGTTGAATCACATGCAGTTTCTGGTCCTACGAGCAAGAGTTGTTTTCTAGTAAGAAGAGTCACTATTGCGCTGCCATTGCCATACACAGGACAAATAGCACTGGCGTCTGTTCCCAGCAAGTACAGTGTATTGGACTGAAGAGGATATACTGTTCTTGTCAGGTTCCTAAGCAGACTTGAACTAGATATGGCCGTGTGAGTAGGAAGTACAGTTTTTTTGTTCTGAGCAAGCTCACTGTTCGGAACACATAAAAAACACAGTAGAGTAGAAGAGTGCTCTTTTCTCAAAAGCAAAGTGTGTTTCTTGGAAGTTGAGCTTGCGTTTGTTTCCCAGTCCTAAATGGAGTTGAGTCACATGCAATTTTTTGTCCTACGAGCAAGACTTGTTTTCTGGAAATAAAGTCACTATTGTGCTCCCATTGCCATACACAGTGCAAATAGCATTCGCGTCTGTTCCCAGCAAGTACAGTGTATCGGACTGAAGAAGATCTATTGTTCTTGTCAGTTTCCTAAGCAGAGTTGAACTAGATATGGCCCGTGTGTGTAGGAAGCCCAGTTCTTTTGTTCTGAGTAAACTCACTGTTCGGACTCCATAGGAAGCACAGTAGATTAGATGAGTGCTCTTTTCTCAAAAGCAGAGTGTGTTTCATGTAAGGCGAGCTAGCATTTGTTTCCCAGTCCTAAATGGAGTTGAATCACATGCAGTTTCTTGTCCTACGATCAAGAGTTGTTTTCTGGTAAGGAAAGTCACTATTGCGCTCCCATTGTCATACACAGTGCAAATAGCACTCGCGTCTGTTCCCAGCAAGTACAGTGTATCGGACTGAAGAGGAGCTACTGTTCTTGTCAGTTTCCTAAGCAAAGTTGAACTAGTTATGGCCCGTGTGTAGGAAGCACAGTTCTTTTTTTCTGAGCAAGCTCACTGTTCTGGCCTTATAGGAAACACAGTAGAGTAGAAGAGTGCTCTTTTCTCAAGAGCATAGTGTGTTTCTTGTAAAGCGAGCTAGAGTTTGTTTCCCAGTCCTAAATGGAGTTGAATCACATGAAGTTTCTGGTCCTACGAGCAAGAGTTGTTTTCTGTTAAGAAGAGTAACTATTGCGCTGCCATTGACATACACAGGACAAATAGCACTGGCGTCTGTTCTCAGCAAGTGCAGTGTATTGAACTGAAGAGGATCTACTGTACTTGTCAGGTTCCTAAGCAGACTTGAAATAGATATGGCCGTGTGAGTAGGAAGCACAGTTTTTTTGTTCTGAGCAAGCTCACTGTTCTGGCCCAATAGGAAACAAAGTAGAGTAGAAGAGTGCTCTTTTATCAAAAGCAGAGTGTGTTTTTTGGAAGTCGAGCTAGCGTTTGTTTCCCAGTCCTAAATGGAGTTGAGTCACATGCAGTTTTTTGTCCTACGAGCAAGAGAGGTTTTCTGGTAAGACAAGTCACTATTGTCCTCCAATTGCCATACACAGGACAAATATCACTGGCGTCTGTTCCCAGCTAGTACAGTGTATTGGACTGAAGAGGATCTACTGTTCTTGTCAGGTTCCTAAGCAGACTTGATCTAGATATGTCCGTGTGTGTAGGAAGCACAGTTTTTTTGTTCTGAGCAAGCTCACTGTTCGGAACACATAGGAAACACAGTAGAGTAGAAGAGTGCTCTTTTCTCAAAAGCAGAGTGTGTTTTTGTAAGGCGAGCTAGCGTTTGTTTCCTAGTCCTAAATGGAGTTGAATCACATGCAGTTTCTGGTCCTATAAACAAGAGTTGTTTTCTGGTAAGGAAAGTCACTATTGCGCTCCCATTGCCCTTCACAAGGCAAATAGCACTCGTGTCTTTTCCCAGCAAGTACAGTGTATTGGACTGAATAGGAGCTACTGTTCTTGTCAGTTTACTAAGCAGAGTTGAACTAGATATGATCCGTGCGTGTAGGAACCACTGTTCTTTTGTTCTGAGCAAGCTCACTGTTTGGAACCCATAGGAAACAGAGTAGAGTAGAAGAGTGCTCTTTTCTCAAAAGCAGAGTGTGTTTCATATAAGGCGAGCTAGCTTTTGTTTCCCAGTCCTAAATGGAGTTGAATCACATGCAGTTTCTGGTCTTACGAGCAAGAGTTGTTTTCTGGTAAGGAAAGTCACTATTGCACTCCCATTGCCATACACAGTGCAAATAGCACTCCCGTCTGTTCCCAGCAAGTACAGTGTATCGGACTGAAGAGGAGCTACTGTTCTTGTCAGTTTCCTAAGCAGAGTTGAACGAGATATGGCCCGTGTGTAGGACGCACAGTTCTTTTGTTCTGAGCAAGCTCACTGTTCTGGCCCTATAGGAAAAACAGTAGAGTAGAAGAGTGCTCTTTTCTCTAAAGCAGAGTGTGTTTCTGGCAAGGTGAGGTAGCTTTTGTTTCCAGGTCCTAAATGGAGTTGAATCACAAGCAGTTTCTGGTCCTACAAGCAAGAGTTGTTTTCTGGTAAGAAGAGTCACTATTGTGCTGCCATTGCCATACACAGGACAAATAGCACTGGCGTCTGTTCCCCGCAAGTACAGTGTATTGGACTGAAGAGGATCTACTGTTCTTGTCAGGTTCCTAAGCAGAATTTATCTATATATGGCCGTGTGTGTAGGAAGCACAGTTCTTTTGTTCTGAGCAGCTCACTGTTCGGACCCCATAGGAAACACAGTAGAGTAGAAGAGTGCTCTTTTCTCAAAAGCAGAGTGTGTTTCTTGTAAGGCGAGCTTGCATTTGTTTTCCAGTCCTAAATGGAGTTGAGTCACATGCAGTGTTTTGTCCTACGAGCAAGAGTTGTTTTCTGGTAAGACGAGTCACTATTGTGCTCCAATTTCCATACACAGTGCAAAGAGCACTCACGTCTGTTCACTGCAAGTACATTGTATTGTACTGAAGAGGATCTACTGTTTTTGTCAGTTTCCTAAGCAGAGTTGAACTAGATATGGCCCGTGTGTGTAGGAAGCACAGTTCTTTTGTTCTGAGCAAGTTCACTGTTCGGACCCCATAGGAAGCACAGTAGAGTAGAAGTGTGCTCTTTTCTCAAAAGCAGAGTGTGTTTGATGTAAGGCGAGCTAGCATTTGTTTCCCAGTCCTAAATGGAGTTGAATCACATGCAGTTTCTGGTCCTACGAGCAAGAGTTGTTTTATGGTAAGAAGAGTCACTATTGCGCTGCCATTGCCATACACAGGACAAATAGCACTGGCGTCTGTTCCCAGCATGTACAGTGTATTGGACTGAAGAGGGTCTACTGTTCTTGTCAGGTTCCTAAGCAGACATGAACTAGATATGGCCGTGTGAGTAGGAAGTACAGTTTTTTTGTTCTGAGCAAGCTCACTGTTTGGAACACATTGGAAACACAGTAGAGTAGAAGAGTGCTCTTTTCTCAAAAGCAGAGTGTGTTTCATGTAAGGCGACCTAGCATTTGTTTCCAAGTCCTAAATTGAGTTGAATCACATGCAGTTTCTGGTCCTACGAGCAAGAGTTGTTTTCTGGTAAGGAAAGTCACTATTGCGCTCCCATTGCCGTACACAGTACAAATAACACTCGCGTCTGTTCCCAGCAAGTACAGTGTATCGGACTGAAGAGGAGCTACTGTTCTTGTTGGTTTCCTAAGCAGAGTTGAATTAGCTATGGCCCGTGTGTGTAGGAAGCACAGTTATTTTGTTCTGTGCAAACTCACTGTTCAGAACCCATAGGAAACACAGTAGAGTAGAAGAGTACTCTTTTCTCAAAAGCAGAGTGTGTTTCATGTATGCGAGCTAGCATTTGTTTCCCAGTCCTAAATGGAGTTGAATCACATGCAGTTTCTGGTCCTACGAGCAAGAGTTGTTTTCTGGTAAGGAAAGTAACTATTGCGCTCCCATTGCCATACACAGTGCAAATAGCCCTCCTATCTGTTCCCAGCAAGTACAGTGTATTGGACTGCAAAGGAGCTACTGTTCTTCTCAGTTTCCTAAGCAGAGTTGAACTAGATATGGGCCGTGTGTGTAGGAAGTACAGTTCTTTTTTTCTGAGCAAGCTCACTGTTCTGGCCCTATAGGAAACACAGAAGAGTAGAAGAGTGCTCTTTTCTCAAAAGCAGAGTGTGTTTCATGTAAGGCGACCTAGCATTTGTTTCCCAGTCCTAAATGGAGTTGAATCTCATGCAGTTTCTGGTCCTACGAGCAAGAGTTGTTTACTGGTAAGGAAAGTCACTATTGAGCTCCCCTTGCCCTACACAGTGCAAATAGCTCTCGCGTCTGTTCCCAGCAAGTACAGTGTATCAGACTGAATAGGAGCTACTGTTCTTGTCAGTTTCCTAAGCAGAGTTGAACTAGATATGGCCCGTGTGTGTAGGAAGCACAGTTCTTATGCTCTGAGCAAGTTCACTCTTCTGGCCCTATAGAAAACACAGTAGAGTAGAAGAGTGCTCTTTTCTCAAAAGCAGAGTGTGTTTCTTGTAAAGCGAGCTAGAATTTGTTTCCCAGTCCTAAATGGAGTTGAATCACATGCAGTTTCTGGTCCTACGAGCAAGAGTTGTTTTCTGTTAAGAAGAGTCACTATTGCGCTGCCATTGCCATACACAGGACAAATAGCACATGCGTCTGTTCCCAGCAAGTACAGTGTATTGAACTGAAGAGGATCTACTGTTCTTGTCAGGTTCCTAAGCAGACTTGAACTAGATATGGCCGTGTGAGTAGGAAGCACAGGTTTTTTTTTTCTGAGCAAGCTCACTGTTGGGAACATATAGGAAACACAGTAGAGTAGAAGAGTACTCTTTTCTCAAAAGCAAAGTGTGTTTCTTGGAAGTTGAGCTAGCGTTTGTTTACCAGTCCTAAATGGAGTTGAGTCACATGCAATTTTTTGTCCTACGAGCAAGACTTGTTTTCTGGAAATAAAGTCACTATTGTGCTCCCATTGCCATACACAGTGCAAATAGCACTCGCGTCTGTTCCCAGCAAGCACAGTGTATCGGACTGAAGAGGAGCTACTGTTCTTGTCAGTTTCCTAAGCAGAGTTGAACTAGATATGGCCCGTTTGTAGGAAGCACAGTTCTTTTGTTCAGAGCAAGCTCACTGTTCTGGCCCTATAGGAAACACAGTAGAGTAGAAGAGTGCTCTTTTCTCAAAAGCAGAGTGTGTTTCTTGTAAGGCGAGCTAGAGTTTGTTTCCCAGTCCTAAATGGAGTTGAGTCACATGCAGTTTTTTGTCCTACGAGCAAGAGTTGTTTTCTGGTAAGACGAGTCACTATTGTGCTCCAATTGCCATACACAGTGCAAATAGCACTGGCGTCTGTTCCCCGCAAGTACAGTGTATTGGACTGAAGAAGATCTACTGTTCTTCTCAGTTTCCTAAGCAGAGTTGAACTAGATATGGCCCGTGTGTGTAGGAAGCACAGTTCTTTTGTTCTGAGCAAGCTCACTGTTCGGACCCCATAGGAAGCACAGTAGATTAGAAGAGTGCTCTTTTCTCAAAAGCAGAGTGTGTTTCATGTAAGGCGAGCTAGCATTTGTTTCCCAGGCCTAAATGGAGTTGAATCACATGCAGTTTCTGGTCCTACGATCAAGAGTTGTTTTTTGGTAAGGAAAGTCACTATTGCGCTCCCATTGCCATACACAGTGCAAATAGCACTCGCGTCTGTTCCCAGCAAGTACAGTGTATCGGACTGAAGAGGAGCTACTGTTCTTGTCAGTTTCCTAAGCAAAGTTGAACTAGTTATGGCCCGTGTGTAGGAAGCACACTTCTTTTTTTCTGAGCAAGCTCACTGTTCTGGCCTTATAGGAAACACAGTAGAGTAGAAGAGTGCTCTTTTCTCAAAAGCAGAGTGTGTTTCTTGTAAAGCGAGCTAGAGTTTGTTTCCCAGTCCTAAATGGAGTTGAATCACATGAAGTTTCTGGTCCTAAGAGCAAGAGTTGTTTTATGTTAAGAAGAGTAACTATTGCGCTGCCTTTGCCATACACAGGACAAATAGCACTGGCGTCTGTTCCCAGCAAGTACAGTGTATTGAACTGAAGAGGATCTACTGTACTTGTCAGGTTCCTAAGCAGACTTGAACTAGATATGGCCGTGTGAGTAGGAAGCAAATTTTTTTTTGTTCTGAGCAAGCTCACTGTTCTGGCCCTATAGGAAACAAAGTAGAGTAGAAGAGTGCTCTTTTATCAAAAGCAGAGTGTGTTTCTTGGAAGTCGAGCTAGCGTTTGTTTCCCAGTCCTAAATGGAGTTGAGTCACATGCAGTTTTTTTGTCCTACGAGCAAGAGTTGTTTTCTGGTAAGACAAGTCACTATTGTGCTCCAATTGCCATACACAGGACAAATAGCACTGGCGTCTGTTCCCAGCAAGTACAGTGTATTGGACTGAAGAGGATCTACTGTTCTTGTCAGGTTCCTAAGCAGACTTGAACTAGATATGGCCGTGTGTGTAGGAAGCACAGTTTTTTTGTTCTGAGCAAGCTCACTGTTCGGACCCCATAGGAAACACAGTAGAGTAGAAGAGTGCTCATTTCTCAAAAGCAGATTATGTTTCATGTAAGGCGAGCTAGAGTTTGTTTCCCAGTCCTAAAAGGAGTTGAATCACATGCAGTTTCTGGTCTTATGAACAAGAGTTGTTTTCTGGTAAGGAAAGTCACTATTGCGCTCCCATTGCCATACACAGTGCAAATAGCACTCGCGTCTGTTCCCAGCAAGTACAGTGTATCGGACTGAAGAGGAGCTACTGTTCTTGTCAGTTTCCTAAGCACAGTTGAACTAGATATGGCCCGTGTGTGTAGGAAGCACAGTTCTTTTGTTCTGAGCAAGTTCACTGTTCGGACCCCATAGGAAACACAGTAGAGTAGAAGAGTGCTCTTTTCTCAAAAGCAGAGTGTCTTTCATGTAAGGCGAGCTAGCTTTTGTTTTCTAGTCCTAAATGGAGTTGAATCACATTCAGTTTCTGGTCCTATGAACAAGAGTTGTTTTCTATTAAGGAAAGTCACTATTGCGCTCCCATTGCCCTTCACAAGGCAAATAGCACTCGGGTCTTTTCCCAGCAAGTACAGTGTATTGGACTGAATAGGATCTACTGTTCTTGTCAGTTTATTAAGCAGAGTTGAACTAGATATGATCCGTGCGTGTAGGAAGCACAGTTCTTTGGTTCTGAGCAAGCTCACTGTTCGGACCCCATAGGAAACACAGTAGAGTAGAAGAGTGCTCTTTTCTCAAAAGCAGAGTGTGTTTCTTGGAAGTCGAGCTAGTGTTTCTTTCCAAGTCCTAAATGGAGTTGAGTCACATGCAGTTTTTTGTCCTACGAGCAAGAGTTGTTTTCTGGTAAGACAAGTCACTATTGCGCTGCCATTGCCCTACACAAGGCAAATAGCACTCGCGTCTTTTCCCAGCAACTACAGTGTATTGGACTGAATAGGATCTACTGTTCTTGTCAGTTTACTAAGCAGAGTTGAACTAGATATGATCCGTGTGTGTAGGAAGCACAGTTTTTTTGTTCTGAGCAAGCTCACTGTTCGGACCCCATAGGAAACACAGTACAGTAGAAGAGTGCTCTTTTCTCAAAAGCAGAGTGTGTTTTTGTAAGGCGAGCTATCGTTTGTTTCCTAGTCCTAAATGGAGTTGAATCACATGCAGTTTCTGGTCCTATGAACAAGAGTTTTTTTCTAGTAAGGAAATTCACTATTGTGCTCCCATTGCCCTACACAAGGCAAATAGCACTCGCGTCTTTTCCCAGCAACTACAGTGTATTGGACTGAATAGGAGCTACTGTTCTTGTCAGTTTCCTAAGCAGAGTTGAACTAGATATGGACCGTGTGTGTAGGAAGTACAGTTCTTTTTTTCTGAGCAAGCTCACTGTTCTGGCCCTATAGGAAACACAGTAGAGTAGAAGAGTGCTCTTTTCTCAAAAGCAGAGTGTGTTTCTTGTAAAGCGAGCTAGAGTTTGTTTCCCAGTCCTAAATGGAGTGGAATCACATGCAGTTTCTGGTCCTACGAGCAAGAGTTGTTTTCTGGTAAGAAGAGTCACTATTGCGCTGCCATTGCCATACACAGGACAAATAGCACTGGCGTCTCTTCCCAGCAAGTATAGTGTATTGGACTGAAGAGGATCTACTGTTCTTGTCAGGTTCCTAAGCAGACTTTAACTAGATATGGCCGTGTGTGTAGGAAGCACAGTTTTTTTGTTCTGAGCAAGCTCATTGTTCGGAACACATAGGAAACACAGTAGAGTAGAAGAGTGCTCTTTTCTCAAAAGCAGAGTGTGTTTCTTGGATGTCGAGCTAGCGTTTGTTTCCCAGTCCTAAATGGAGTTGAGTCACATGCAGTTTTTTGTCCAACGAGCAAGAGTTATTTTCTGGTAAGACAAGTCACTATTGTGCTCCAATGCCATACACAGTGCAAATAGCACTCGCGTCTGTTCCCCGCAAATACAGTGTATTGGACTGAAGAGGAGCTACTGTTCTTGTTTGTTTCCTAAGCAGAGTTGAATTAGATATGGCCCGTGTGTGTAGGAGGCACAGTACTTTTGTTCTGAGCAAGCTCTCTGTTCGGACCCCATAGGAAACACAGTAGAGTAGAAGAGTGCTCTTTTCTCAAAAGCAGAGTGTGTTTCATGTAAGTCGAGCTAGCACTTGTTCCCCAGTCCTAAATGGAGTTGAATCACATGCAGTTTCTGGTCCTACGAGCAAGAGTTGTTTTCTGGTAAGGAAAGTCACTATTGCGCTCTCATTGATATACACAGTGCAAATAGCACTCGCGTCTGTTCCCAGCAAGTACAGTGTATCGGACTGAAGAGGAGCTACAGTTCTTGTCAGTTTCCTAAGCAGAGTTGAACTAGTTAGGCCCGTATGTAGGAAGCACAGTTCTTTTGTTTTGAGCAAGCTCACTGTTCTGGCCCTATAGGAAACACAGTAGAGTAGAAGAGTGCTCTTTTCTCTAAAGCAGAGTGTGTTTCTTGTAAGGCCAGCTAGCGTTTGTTTCCCAGTCTTAAATGGAGTTGAATCACATGCAGTTTCTTGTCCTAAGAGCAAGAGTTTTTTTATGGTAAGAAGAGTCACTATTGTGCTGCCATTGCCATACACAGGACAAAGAGCACTGGCGTCTCTTCCTAGCAAGTACAGTGTATTGGACTGAAGAGGATCTACTGTTCTTGTCAGGTTCCTAAGCAGAGTTGAACTAGATATGGCCCGTGTGTGTAGGAAGCACAGTTCTTATGTTCTGAACAAGCTCACTGTTCTGGCCCTATTGGAAACACAGTAGAGTAGAAGAGTGCTCTTTTCTCAAAAGCAGAGTGTGTTCTTGTAAGGCGAGCCAGCGTTTGTTTCCTAGTCCTAAATGGAGTTGAATCACATGCACTTTCTGGTCCTACGAAAAAGAGCTGTTTTCTGGTAAGGAAAGTCACTATTGCGCTCCCATTGCCCTACACAAGGCAAATAGCACTCACGTCTTTTCCCAGCAAGTACAGTGTATTGGACTGAATAGGAGCTACTGTTCTTGTCAGTTTCCTAAGCAGAGTTGAACTAGATATGGTCCGTGTGTGTAGGAATCACAGTTCTTTTGTTCTGAACAAGCTCACTGTTTGGACCACATAGGAAACACAGTAGAGTAGAAGAGTGCTCTTTTCTCTAAAGCAGAGTGTGTTTCTTGTAAGGCGAGCTAGCGTTTGTTTCCCAGTCCTAAATGGAGTGGAATCACATGCAGTTTCTGGTCCTAGGAACAAGAGTTGTTTTCTGGAAAGAAGAGTCACTATTGCGCTGCCATTGCCATACACAGGACAAATAGCACTGGCGTCTGTTCCCAGCAAGTATAGTGTAATGGACTGAAGAGGATCTACTGTTCTTGTCAGGTTCCTAAGCATACTTGAACTAGATATGGCCGTGTGTGTAGGAAGCACAGTTTTTTGTTCTGAGCAAGCTCACTGTTCGGAACACATAGGAAACACAGTAGAGTAGAAGAGTGCTCTTTTCTCAAAAGCAGAATGTGTTTCTTGGAAGTCGAGCTAGCGTTTGTTTCCCAGTCCTAAATGGAGTTGAGTAACATGCAATTTTTTCCCTACGAGCAAGAGTTGTTTTCTGGTAAGACAAGTCACTATTGTGCTCCAATGCCATACACAGTGCAAATAGCACTCGCGTCTGTTCCCCGCAAGTACAGTGTATTGGACTGAAGAGGATCTACTGTTTTTGTCAGGTTCCTAAGCAGAATTGAACTAGATATGGCCTTGTGTGTAGGAAGCACAGTTTTTTTTTTTCTGAGCAAGCTCATTGTTCGGAACACATAGGAAACACAGTAGAGTAGAAGAGTGCTCTTTTCTCAAAAGCAGAGTGTGTTTCTTGGAAGTCGAGCTAGCGTTTGTTTCCCAGTCCTAAATGGAGTTGAGTCACATGCAGTTTTTTGTCCAACGAGCAAGAGTTATTTTCTGGTAAGACAAGTCACTATTGTGCTCCAATGCCATACACAGTGCAAATAGCACTCGCGTCTGTTCCCCGCAAATACAGTGTATTGGACTGAAGAGGAGCTACTGTTCTTGTTTGTTTCCTAAGCAGAGTTGAATTAGATATGGCCCGTGTGTGTAGAAAGCACAGTTCTTTTGTTCTGAGCAAGCTCACTGTTCGGACCCCATAGGAAACACAGTAGAGTAGAAGAGTGCTCTTTTCTCAAAAGCAGAGTGTGTTTCTTGTAAGGCGAGCTAGCATTTGTTTCCCAGTCCTAAATGGAGTGGAATCACATGCAGTTTCTGGTCCTACGAGCAAGAGTTGTTTTCTGGTAAGGAAAGTCACTATTGTGCTCCCATTGCCATACACAGTGCAAATAGCACATGCGTCTGTTCCCAGCAATTACAGTGTATTGGACTGAAGAGGAGCTACTGTTCTTGTCAGGTTCCTAAGCAGAGTTGAACTAGATATGGCCCGTGTGTGTGGGAAGCACAGTTCTTATGTTCAGAGCAAGCTCACTGCTCTGGCCCCATAGGAAACACAGTAGAGTAGAAGAGTGCTCTTTTCTCTAAAGCAGAGTGTTTTTCTTGTAAGGCGAGCTAGCATTTGTTTCCCAGTCCTAAATAGAGTTGAGTCACATGCAGTTTTTTGTCCTACGAGCAAGAGTTTTTTCTGGTAAGAAGAGTCACTATTGTGCTCCAATTACCATACACAGTGCAAATAGCCCTTGCGTCTGTTCCCAGCAAGTAGAGTGTATCGGACTGAAGAGGAGCTACTGTTCTTGTCAGTTTCCTAAGCAGACTTGAACTAGATATGGCCTTGTGTGTAGGAAGCACAGTTTTTTTGTTCTGAGCAAGCTCACTTTTCAGAACACATAGGAAACACAGTAGAGTAGAAGAGTGCTCTTTTTTCAAAAGCAGAGTGTGTTTCTTGTAAGGCCAGCTAGCGTTTGTTTCCCAGTCCTAAATGGAGTTGAGTCACATGCAGTTTTTTGTCCTACGAGCAAGAGTTGTTTTCTCGTAAGACAAGTCACTATTGTGCTCCAATTGCCATACACAGTGCAAATAGCACTCGCGTCTGTTCCCCGCAAGTACAGTGTATTGGACTGAAGAGGAGCTACTGTTCTTGCTTGTTTCCTAAGCAGAGTTGAACTAGATATGGCCCGTGTGTGTAGGAAGCACAGTACTTTTGTTCTGAGCAAACTCACTGTTCGGAACACATAGGAAACACAGTAGAGTAGAAGAGTGCTCTTTTCTCAAAAGCAGAGTGTGTTTCATGTAAGGCGAGCTAGCTCTTGTTCCCCAGTCCTAAATGGAGTTGAATCACATGCAGTTTCTGGTCCTACGAGCAACACTTTTTTTCTGGTAAGGAAAGTCACTATTGCGCTCCCATTGCCATACACAGTGCAAATAGCACTCGCGTCTGTTCACAGCAAGTACAGTGTATCGGACTGAAGAGGAGCTACAGTTCTTGTCAGTTTCCTAAGCAGAGTTGAACTAGTTATGGCCCGTATGTAGGAAGCACAGTTCTTTTGTTTTGAGCAAGCTCACTGTTCTGGCCCTATAGGAAACACAGTAGAGTAGAAGAGTGCTCTTTTCTCAAAAGCAGAGTGTGTTTCTTGTAAAGCGAGCTAGAGTTCATTTCCCAGTCCTAAATGGAGTTGAATCCCATGCAGTTTCTGGTCCTACGAGCAAGAGTTGTTTTCTGGTAAGAAGAGTCACTATTGTGCTGCCATTGCCATACACAGGACAAATAGCACTGGTGTCTCTTCCCAGCAAGTACAGTGTAATGGACTGAAGAGGATCTACTGTTCTTGTCAGGTTCCTAAGCAGACTTGAACTAGATATGGCCGTGTGTGTAGGAAGCACAGTTTTTTTGTTTTGAGCAAGCTCACTTTTCGGAACACCTAGGAAACACAGTAGAGTAGAAGAGTGCTCTTTTCTCAAAAGCAGAGTGTGTTTCTTGGAAGTCGAGCTAGCGTTTGTTTCCCAGTCCTAAATGGAGTTGAGTCACATGCAGTTTTTTGTCCTACGAGCAAGAGTTGTTTTCTCGTAAGACAAGTCACTATTGTGCTCCAATTGCCATACACAGTGCAAATAGCACTGGCGTCTGTTCCCTGCAAGTACAGTGTATTGGACTGAAGAGGAGCTACTGTTCTTGTCCGTTTCCTAAGCAGAGTTGAACTAGATATGGCCCATGTGTGTAAGATGCACAGTTCTTTTGTTCTGAGCAAACTCAGTTTTCTGGCCCCAGAGGAAACACAGTAGAGTAGAAGAGTGCTCTTTTCTCTAAAGCAGAGTGTGTTTCTTGTAAGGCGAGCTAGCGTTTGTTTCCCAGTCCTAAATGGAGTTGAGTCACTTGCAGTTTTTTGTCCTACGAGCAAGAGTTGCTTTCTGGTAAGACGAGTCACTATTGTGCTAAAATTGCCATACACAGTGCAAATAGCACTCGCGTCTGTTCCCCGCAAATAAAGTGTATTGGACTGAAGAGGAGCTACTGATCTTGTCAGTTTCATAAGCAGAGTTGAACTAGATATGGCCCGTGTATGTAGGAAGCACAGTTCTTTTCTTCTGAGCAAGCTCACTGTTCAGACCCCATAGGAAACACAGTAGAGTAGAAGAGTGCTCTTTTCTCAAAAGCAGAGTGTGTTTCATGTAAGGCGAGCTAGCATTTGTTTCCCAGTCCTAAATGGAGTTGAATCACATGCAGTTTCTGGTCCTATGAGCAAGAGTTGTTTTCTGGTAAGAGGAGTCACTATTGTGCTCCAATTTCCATACACAGTGCAAATAGCACTCGCGTCTCTTTCCAGCAAGTACAGTGTATCGGACTAAAGAGGAGCTACTGTTCTTGTCAGTTTCCTATGCAGAGTTGAACTAGATATGGCCATGTGAGTAGGAAGCACAGTTTTTTTGTTCTGAGCAAGCTCACTGTTAGGAACACATAGGAAACACAGTAGAGTAGAAGAGTGCTCTTTTCTCAAAAGCAGAGTGTGTTTCTTGGAAGTTGAGCTATCATTTGTTTCCCAGTTAAATGGAGTTGAGTCACATGCAGTTTTTTGTCCTACGAGCAAGAGTTGTTTTCTGGTAAGAGAAGCCACTATTGCGCTCCAATTGCCATACACAGTGCAAATAGCACTCGCGTCTGTTCCCTGCAAGTACAGTGTATTGGACAGAAGAGGAGCTATTGTTCTTGTCAGTTTCCTAAGCAGAGTTGAACTCGATATGGCCCATGTGTGTAGGAAGCACAGTTCTTTTGTTCTGAGCAAGCTCACTGTTCGGAACCCATGGGAAACACAGTAGAATAGAAGAGTGCTCTTTTCTCAAAAGCAGAGTTTGTTTCATGTAAGGCGAGCTAGCATTTGTTTCCCAATCCTAAATGGAGTTGAATCACATGCAGATTCTGGTCTTATGAGCAAGAGATGTTTTCTGGTAAGGAAAGTCACTATTGCGCTCCCATTGACATACACAGTGCAAATAGCACTCACGTCTGTTCCGAGCAAGTACAGTGTATCGGACTGAAGAGGAACTACTGTTCTTGTCAGTTTCCTAAGCATAGTTGAACTAGATATGGCCCGTGTGTAGGAAGCACAGTACTTTTGTTCTGAGCAAGCTCACTGTTCTGGCCCTATAGGAAACACAGTAGAGTAGAAGTGTGCTCTTTTCTCTAAAGCAGAGTGTGTTCCTTGTAAGGTGAGCTAGATTTTGTTTGCCAGTCCTAAATGGAGTTGAATCACATGCAGTTTCTGGTCCTACAAGCAAGAGTTGTTTTCTGGTAAGAAGAGTCACTATTGCGCTGCCATTGCCATACACAGGACAAATAGCACTGGCGTCTCTTCCCAGCAAGTACAGTGTATTGGACTGAAGAGGATCTACTGTTCTTGTCAGGTTCCTAAGCAGAGGTGAACTAGATATGGCCGTGTGTGTAGGAAGCACAGTTTTTTTGTTCTGAGCAAGCTCACTTTTCGGAACACCTAGGAAACACAGTAGAGTAGAAGAGTGCTCTTTTCTCAAAAGCAGAGTGTGTTTCTTGTAAAGCGAGCTAGAGTTTGTTTCCCAGTCCTAAATGGAGTGGAATCACATGCAGTTTCTGGTCCTACGCGCAAGAGTTGTTTTCTGGTAAGAAGAGTCACTATTGCGCTGCCATTGCCATACACAGGACAAACAGCACTGGCGTCTGTTCCCAGCAAGTATAGTGTATTGGACTGAAGAGGATCTACTGTTCTTGTCAGGTTCCTAAGCAGACTTGAACTAGATATGGCCGTATGTGTAGGAAGCACAGTTCCTTTGTTCAGAGCAAGCTCACTGTTCGGACACCATAGGAAACACAGTAGAGTAGAAGAGTGCTCTTTTCTCAAAAGCAGAGTGTGTTTCTTGTAAAGCGAGCTCGCATTTGTTTCCCAGTCCTAAATGGTGTTGAATCTCATGCAGTTTCTGGTCCTAAGAGCAAGAGTTGTTTTCTGGTAAGGAAAGTCACTATTGCGCTCCCCTTGCCATACATAGTGCAAATAGCTCTCGCGTTTATCCCCAGCAAGTACAGTGTATCGGACTGAAGAGGAGCTACTGTTCTTGTCAGTTTCCTAAGCAGAGTTGAACTAGATAAGGGCTCGTGTGTGTAGGAAGCACAGTTCTTATGTTCTGAACAAGCTCACTGTTCTGGCCCTATTGGAAACACAGTAGAGTAGAAGAGTGCTCTTTTCTCAAAAGCAGAGTGTGTTTTTGTAAGGCAAGCTAGCGTTTGTTTCCCAGTCCTAAATGGAGTTGAATCACATGCAGTTTCTGGTCCTACGAAAAAGAGCTGTTTTCTGGTAAGGAAATTCACTATTGCGCTCCCATTGCCCTACACAAGGCAAATAGCACTCGCGTCTTTTCCCAGCAAGTACAGTGTATTGGACTGAATACGATCTACTCTTCTTGTCAGTTTCCTAAGCAGAGTTCAACTAGATATGGACCGTGTGTAGGAAGCACAGTTCTTATGTTCTGAGCAAGCTCACTGTTCTGGCCTTATAGGAAACACAGTAGAGTAGAAGAGTGCTCTTTTCTCTGAAGCAGAGTGTGTTTCTTGTAAGGCGAGGTAGCGTTTGTTTCCTAGTCATAAATGGAGTTGAGTCACATGCAGTTTTTTGTCCTACGAGCAAGAGTTGTTTTCTGGTAAGACAAGTCACTATTGTGCTCCAATTGCCATAAACAGTGCAAATAGCACTCGCGTCTGTTCCCTGCAAGTACAGTGTATTGGAAGGAAGAGGAGCTATTGTTCTTGTCAGTTTCCTAAGCAGAGTTGAACTAGATATGGCCCATTTGTGTAGAAAGCACAGTTCTTTTGTTCTGAGCAAGCTCACTGTTCAGACCCCATAGGAAACACAGTAGAGTAGAAGAGTGCTCTTTTCTCAAAAGCAGAGTGTGTTTCATGTAAGGCGAGCTAGCATTTGTTTCCCAGTCCTAAATGGAGTTGAATCTCATGCAGTTTCTGGTCTTACGAGCAAGAGTTGTTTTCTGGTAAGGAAAGTCACTATTGAACTCCCATTGACATGCACAGTGCAAATAGCACTCGTGTCTGTTCCCAGCAAGTACAGTGTATCGGACTGAAGAGGAGCTACTGTTCTTGTCAGTTTCCTAAGCAGAGTTGAACTAGATATGGCCCGTGTGTTGGAAGCACAGTTCTTATTTTCTGAGCAAGCTCACTGTTCTGGCCCTATTGGAAACACAGTAGAGTAGAAGAGTGCTCTTTTCTCTAAAGCAGAGTGTGTCTCTTGTAAGGTGAGCTAGCTTTTGTTTCCAAGTCCTAAATGGAGTTGAATCCCATGCAGTTTCTGGTCCTACAAGCAAGAGTTGTTTTCTGGTAAGAAGAGTCACTATTGCGCTGCCATTGCCATACACAGGACAAATAGCACTGGCGTCTGTTCCCAGCAAGTACAGTGTATTGGACTGAAGAGGATCTACTGTTCTTGTCAGGTTCCTAAGCAGAATTGAACTAGATACGGCCGTGTGTGTAGGAAGCACAGTTCTTTTGTTCTGAGCAAGCTCACTGTTCGGACCCCATAGGAAACACAATAGAGAAGAAGAGTGCTCTTTCTCAAAAGCAGAGTGTGTTTCTTGTAAGTCGAGCTAGCGTTTGTTTCCCAGTCCTCAATGGAGTTGAGTCACATGCAGTTTTTTGTCCTACGAGCAAGAGTTTTTTTCTGGTAAGACGAGTCATTATTGTGCTCCAATGCCATACACAGTGCAAATAGCACTCGCGTCTCTTCCCCGCAAGTACAGTGTATTGGACGGAAGAGGAGCTACTGTTCTTGTCAGTTTCCTAAGCAGAGTTGAACTAGTTATGGCCCGTGTGTAGAAAGCACAGTTCTTTTGTTCTGAGCAAGCTCACTGTTCTGGCCCTATAGGAAACACAATAGAGTAGAAGAGTGCTCTTTTCCCTAAAGCAGAGTGTGTTTCTTGAAAGTCGAGCTAGCGTTTGTTTCCCAGTCCTAAATGGAGTTGAATCACATGCAGTTTCTAGTCCTACGAGCAAGGGTTGTTTTATGGTAAGAAGAGTCACTATTGCGCTGCCATTGCCATACACAGGACAAATAGCACTGGCGTCTGTTCCCAGCAAGTACAGTGTATTGTACAGAAGAGGATCTACTGTTCTTGTCAGGTTCCTAAGCAGAATTGAACTAGATATGGCCGTGTGTGTAGGAAGCACAGTTCTAATGTTCTGAGCAAGTTCACTCTTCTGGCTCTATAGGAAACACAGTAGAGTAGAAGAGTGCTCTTTTCTCAAAAGCAGAGTGTGTTTCTTGGAAGTCGAGCTAGCGTTTGTTTCCTAGTCCTAAATGGAGTTGAATCACATGCAGTTTTTTGTCCTACGAGCAAGAGTTGTTTTCTGGTAAGACAAGTCACTATTGTGCTCCAATTGCCATAAACAGTGCAAATAGCACTCGCGTCTGTTCCCTGCAAGTACAGTGTATTGGAAGGAAGAGGAGCTATTGTTCTTGTCAGTTTCCTAAGCAGAGTTGAACTAGATATGGCCCATGTGTGTAGAAAGCACAGTTCTTTTGTTCTGAGCAAGCTCACTGTTCGGACCCCATAGGAAACACAGTAGAGTAGAAGAGTGCTCTTTTCTCAAAAGCAGAGTGTGTTTCATGTAAGGCGAGCTAGCATTTGTTTCCCAGTCCTAAATGGAGTTGAATCACATGCAGTTTCTGGTCCTACGCGCAAGAGTTGTTTTCTGGTAAGAAGAGTCACTATTGCGCTGCCATTGCCATACACAGGACAAACAGCACTGGCGTCTGTTCCCAGCAAGTATAGTGTATTGGACTGAAGAGGATCTACTGTTCTTGTCAGGTTCCTAAGCAGACTTGAACTAGATATGGCCGTATGTGTAGGAAGCACAGTTCCTTTGTTCAGAGCAAGCTCACTGTTCGGACACCATAGGAAACACAGTAGAGTAGAAGAGTGCTCTTTTCTCAAAAGCAGAGTGTGTTTCTTGTAAAGCGAGCTCGCATTTGTTTCCCAGTCCTAAATGGTGTTGAATCTCATGCAGTTTCTGGTCCTAAGAGCAAGAGTTGTTTTCTGGTAAGGAAAGTCACTATTGCGCTCCCCTTGCCATACATAGTGCAAATAGCTCTCGCGTTTATCCCCAGCAAGTACAGTGTATCGGACTGAAGAGGAGCTACTGTTCTTGTCAGTTTCCTAAGCAGAGTTGAACTAGATAAGGGCTCGTGTGTGTAGGAAGCACAGTTCTTATGTTCTGAACAAGCTCACTGTTCTGGCCCTATTGGAAACACAGTAGAGTAGAAGAGTGCTCTTTTCTCAAAAGCAGAGTGTGTTTTTGTAAGGCAAGCTAGCGTTTGTTTCCCAGTCCTAAATGGAGTTGAATCACATGCAGTTTCTGGTCCTACGAAAAAGAGCTGTTTTCTGGTAAGGAAATTCACTATTGCGCTCCCATTGCCCTACACAAGGCAAATAGCACTCGCGTCTTTTCCCAGCAAGTACAGTGTATTGGACTGAATACGATCTACTCTTCTTGTCAGTTTCCTAAGCAGAGTTCAACTAGATATGGACCGTGTGTAGGAAGCACAGTTCTTATGTTCTGAGCAAGCTCACTGTTCTGGCCTTATAGGAAACACAGTAGAGTAGAAGAGTGCTCTTTTCTCTGAAGCAGAGTGTGTTTCTTGTAAGGTGAGGTAGCGTTTGTTTCCTAGTCATAAATGGAGTTGAGTCACATGCAGTTTTTTGTCCTACGAGCAAGAGTTGTTTTCTGGTAAGACAAGTCACTATTGTGCTCCAATTGCCATAAACAGTGCAAATAGCACTCGCGTCTGTTCCCTGCAAGTACAGTGTATTGGAAGGAAGAGGAGCTATTGTTCTTGTCAGTTTCCTAAGCAGAGTTGAACTAGATATGGCCCATGTGTGTAGAAAGCACAGTTCTTTTGTTCTGAGCAAGCTCACTGTTCAGACCCCATAGGAAACACAGTAGAGTAGAAGAGTGCTCTTTTCTCAAAAGCAGAGTGTGTTTCATGTAAGGCGAGCTAGCATTTGTTTCCCAGTCCTAAATGGAGTTGAATCTCATGCAGTTTCTGGTCTTACGAGCAAGAGTTGTTTTCTGGTAAGGAAAGTCACTATTGAACTCCCATTGACATGCACAGTGCAAATAGCACTCGTGTCTGTTCCCAGCAAGTACAGTGTATCGGACTGAAGAGGAGCTACTGTTCTTGTCAGTTTCCTAAGCAGAGTTGAACTAGATATGGCCCGTGTGTTGGAAGCACAGTTCTTATTTTCTGAGCAAGCTCACTGTTCTGGCCCTATTGGAAACACAGTAGAGTAGAAGAGTGCTCTTTTCTCTAAAGCAGAGTGTGTCTCTTGTAAGGTGAGCTAGCTTTTGTTTCCAAGTCCTAAATGGAGTTGAATCCCATGCAGTTTCTGGTCCTACAAGCAAGAGTTGTTTTCTGGTAAGAAGAGTCACTATTGCGCTGCCATTGCCATACACAGGACAAATAGCACTGGCGTCTGTTCCCAGCAAGTACAGTGTATTGGACTGAAGAGGATCTACTGTTCTTGTCAGGTTCCTAAGCAGAATTGAACTAGATACGGCCGTGTGTGTAGGAAGCACAGTTCTTTTGTTCTGAGCAAGCTCACTGTTCGGACCCCATAGGAAACACAATAGAGAAGAAGAGTGCTCTTTCTCAAAAGCAGAGTGTGTTTCTTGTAAGTCGAGCTAGCGTTTGTTTCCCAGTCCTCAATGGAGTTGAGTCACATGCAGTTTTTTGTCCTACGAGCAAGAGTTTTTTTCTGGTAAGACGAGTCATTATTGTGCTCCAATGCCATACACAGTGCAAATAGCACTCGCGTCTCTTCCCCGCAAGTACAGTGTATTGGACGGAAGAGGAGCTACTGTTCTTGTCAGTTTCCTAAGCAGAGTTGAACTAGTTATGGCCCGTGTGTAGAAAGCACAGTTCTTTTGTTCTGAGCAAGCTCACTGTTCTGGCCCTATAGGAAACACAATAGAGTAGAAGAGTGCTCTTTTCCCTAAAGCAGAGTGTGTTTCTTGAAAGTCGAGCTAGCGTTTGTTTCCCAGTCCTAAATGGAGTTGAATCACATGCAGTTTCTAGTCCTACGAGCAAGGGTTGTTTTATGGTAAGAAGAGTCACTATTGCGCTGCCATTGCCATACACAGGACAAATAGCACTGGCGTCTGTTCCCAGCAAGTACAGTGTATTGTACAGAAGAGGATCTACTGTTCTTGTCAGGTTCCTAAGCAGAATTGAACTAGATATGGCCGTGTGTGTAGGAAGCACAGTTCTAATGTTCTGAGCAAGTTCACTCTTCTGGCTCTATAGGAAACACAGTAGAGTAGAAGAGTGCTCTTTTCTCAAAAGCAGAGTGTGTTTCTTGGAAGTCGAGCTAGCGTTTGTTTCCTAGTCCTAAATGGAGTTGAATCACATGCAGTTTTTTGTCCTACGAGCAAGAGTTGTTTTCTGGTAAGACAAGTCACTATTGTGCTCCAATTGCCATAAACAGTGCAAATAGCACTCGCGTCTGTTCCCTGCAAGTACAGTGTATTGGAAGGAAGAGGAGCTATTGTTCTTGTCAGTTTCCTAAGCAGAGTTGAACTAGATATGGCCCATGTGTGTAGAAAGCACAGTTCTTTTGTTCTGAGCAAGCTCACTGTTCGGACCCCATAGGAAACACAGTAGAGTAGAAGAGTGCTCTTTTCTCAAAAGCAGAGTGTGTTTCATGTAAGGCGAGCTAGCATTTGTTTCCCAGTCCTAAATGGAGTTGAATCTCATGCTGTTTCTGGTCTTACGAGCAAGAGTTGTTTTCTGGTAAGGAAAGTCACTATTGCGCTCCCATTGACATACACAGTGCAAATAGCACTCGCGTCTGTTCCCAGCAAGTGCAGTGTATCGGACTGAAGAGGAGCTACTGTTCTTGTCAGTTTCCTAAGCAGAGTTGAACTAGATATGGCCCGTGTGTAGGAAGCACAGTTCTTTTGTTCTGAGCAAACTCACTCTTCTGGCCCTATAGGAAACACAGTAGAGTAGAAGAGTGGTCTTTTCTCTAAAGCAGAGTGTGTTTCTTGTAAGGTGAGCCAGCTTTTGTTTCCCAGTCCTAAATGGAGTTGAATCACATGCAGTTTCTGGTCCTACAAGCAAGAGTTGTTTTCTGGTAAGAAGAGTCACTATTGCGCTGCCATTGCCATACACAGGACAAATAGCACTGGCGTCTGTTCCCAGCAAGTACACTGTATTGGACTGAAGAGGATCTACTGTTCTTGTCAGGTTCCTAAGCAGAATTGAACTAGATATGGCCGTGTGTGTAGGAAGCACAGTTCTTTTGTTCTGAGCAAGCTCACTGTTCGGACCCCATAGGAAACACAGTAGAGTAGAAGAGTGCTCTTTTCTCAAAAGCAGAGTGTGTTTCTTGTAAGGCGAGCTAGCATTTGTTTCCCAGTCCTAAATGGAGTTTAATCACATGCAGTTTCTGGTCCTATGAGCAAGAGTTGTTTTCTGGTAAGGAAAGTCACTATTGCGCTCCCATTGCCATACACAGTGCAAATAGCACTCGCGTCTGTTCACAGCAAGTACAGTGTATCGGACTGAAGAGGAGCTACAGTTCTTGTCAGTTTCCTAAGCAGAGTTGAACTAGTTATGGCCCGTATGTAAGAAGCACAGTTCTTTTGTTTTGAGCAAGCTCACTGTTCTGGCCCTATAGGAAACACAGTAGAGTAGAAGAGTGCTCTTTTCTCAAAAGCAGAGTGTGTTTCTTGTAAAGCGAGCTAGAGTTTATTTCCCAGTCCTAAATGGAGTTGAATCCCATGCAGTTTCTGGTCCTACGAGCAAGAGTTGTTTTCTGGTAAGAAGAGTCACTATTGCGCTGCCATTGCCATACACAGGACAAATAGCACTGGCGTCTCTTCCCAGCAAGTACAGTGTAATGGACTGAAGAGGATCTACTGTTCTTGTCAGGTTCCTAAGCAGACTTGAACTAGATATGGCCGTGTGTGTACGAAGCACAGTTTTTTGTTTTGAGCAAGCTCACTTTCGGAACACCTAGGAAACACAGTAGAGTAGAAGAGTGCTCTTTTCTCAAAAGCAGAGTGTGTTTCTTGGAAGTCGAGCTAGCGTTTGTTTCCCAGTCCTAAATGGAGTTGAGTCACATGCAGTTTTTTGTCCTACGAGCAAGAGTTGTTTTCTCGTAAGACAAGTCACTATTGTGCTCCAATTGCCATACACAGTGCAAATAGCACTGGTGTCTGTTCCCTGCAAGTACAGTGTATTGGACTGAAGAGGAGCTACTGTTCTTGTCCGTTTCCTAAGCAGAGTTGAACTAGATATGGCCCGTGTGTGTAAGATGCACAGTTCTTTTGTTCTGAGCAAGCTCAGTGTTCTGGCCCCAGAGGAAACACAGTAGAGTAGAAGAGTGCTCTTTTCTATAAAGCAGAGTGTGTTTCTTGTAAGGCGAGCTAGCGTTTGTTTCCCAGTCCTAAATGGAGTTGAGTCACTTGCAGTTTTTTGTCCTACGAGCAAGAGTTGCTTTCTGGTAAGACGAGTCACTATTGTGCTCCAATTGACATACACAGTGCAAATAGCACTCGCGTCTCTTTCCAGCAAGTACAGTGTATCGGACTAAAGAGGAGCTACTGTTCTTGTCAGTTTCCTATGCAGAGTTGAACTAGATATGGCCATGTGAGTAGGAAGCACAGTTTTTTTGTTCTGAGCAAGCTCACTGTTAGGAAACACATAGGAAACACAGTAGAGTAGAAGAGTGCTCTTTTCTCAAAGCAGAGTGTGTTTCTTGGAAGTCGAGCTATCATTTGTTTCCCAGTTAAATGGAGTTGAGTCACATGCAGTTTTTTGTCCTACGAGCAAGAGTTGTTTTCTGGTAAGAGAAGCCACTATTGCGCTCCAATTGCCATACACAGTGCAAATAGCACTCGCGTCTGTTCCCTGCAAGTACAGTGTATTGGACAGAAGAGGAGCTATTGTTCTTGTCAGTTTCCTAAGCAGAGTTGAACTCGATATGGCCCATGTGTGTAGGAAGCACAGTTCTTTTGTTCTGAGCAAGCTCACTGTTCGGAACCCATGGGAAACACAGTAGAGTAGAAGAGTGCTCTTTTCTCAAAAGCAGAGTTTGTTTCTTGTAAGGCGAGCTACCATTTGTTTCCCAGTCCGAAATGGAGTTGAAACACATGCAGTTTCTGGTCCTACGAGCAAGAGTTGTTTTCTGGTAAGACGAGTCACTATTGTGCTCCCATTGCCATACACATTGCAAATAGCACTCGCGTCTGTTCCCAGCAAGTACAGTGTATTGGACTGAATAGGATCTACTGTTCTTTTCAGTTTCCTAAGCAGAGGTGAACTAGATATTGCCCATGTGTGTAGGAAGCACAGTTCTTTTTTTCTGAGCAAGCTCACTGTTCGGACCCCCATAGGAAACACAGTAGAGTAGAAGAGTGCTCTTTTCTCAAAAGCAGAGTGTGTTTCATGTAAGGCGAGGTAGCATTTGTTTCCCAGTATTAAATGGAGTTGAATCACATGCAGTTACTGGTCCTACGAGCAAGAGTTGTTTTCTGGTAAGGAAGTCACTATTGCACTCCTATTGCCATATACAGTGCAAATAGCACTCGCGTCTGTTCCCAGCTAGTACAGTATATCGGACTGAAGAGGAGCTACTGTTCTTGTTTGTTTCCTAAGCAGAGTTGAACTAGATATGGCCCGTGTGTGTAGGAAGCACAGTACTTTTGTTCTGAGCAAACTCACTGTTCAGAACACATAGGAAACACAGTAGAGTAGAAGAGTGCTCTTTTCTCAAAAGCAGAGTGTGTTTCATGTAAGGCGAGCTAGCACTTGTTCCCCAGTTCCTAAATGGAGTTGAATCACATGCAGTTTCTGGTCCTACGAGCAACACTTTTTTTCTGGTAAGGAAAGTCACTATTGCGCTCCCATTGCCATACACAGTGCAAATAGCACTCGCGTCTGTTCACAGCAAGTACAGTGTATCGGACTGAAGAGGAGCTACAGTTCTTGTCAGTTTCCTAAGCAGAGTTGAACTAGTTATGGCCCGTATGTAGGAAGCACAGTTCTTTTGTTTTGAGCAAGCTCACTGTTCTGGCCCTATAGGAAACACAGTAGAGTAGAAGAGTGCTCTTTTCTCAAAAGCAGAGTGTGTTTCTTGTAAAGCGAGCTAGAGTTTATTTCCCAGTCCTAAATGGAGTTGAATCCCATGCAGTTTCTGGTCCTACGAGCAAGAGTTGTTTTCTGGTAAGAAGAGTCACTATTGCGCTGCCATTGCCATACACAGGACAAATAACACTGGCGTCTCTTCCCAGCAAGTACAGTGTAATGGACTGAAGAGGATCTACTGTTCTTGTCAGGTTCCTAAGCAGACTTGAACTAGATATGGCCGTGTGTGTACGAAGCACAGTTTTTTTTGTTTTGAGCAAGCTCACTTTTCGGAACACCTAGGAAACACAGTAGAGTAGAAGAGTGCTCTTTTCTCAAAAGCAGAGTGTGTTTCTTGGAAGTCGAGCTAGCGTTTGTTTCCCAGTCCTAAATGGAGTTGAGTCACATGCAGTTTTTTGTCCTACGAGCAAGAGTTGTTTTCTCGTAAGACAAGTCACTATTGTGCTCCAATTGCCATACACAGTGCAAATAGCACTGGTGTCTGTTCCCTGCAAGTACAGTGTATTGGACTGAAGAGGAGCTACTGTTCTTGTCCGTTTCCTAAGCAGAGTTGAACTAGATATGGCCCGTGTGTGTAAGATGCACAGTTCTTTTGTTCTGAGCAAGCTCAGTGTTCTGGCCCCAGAGGAAACACAGTAGAGTAGAAGAGTGGCTCTTTTCTCTAAAGCAGAGTGTGTTTTCTTGTAAGGCGAGCTAGCGTTTGTTTCCCAGTCCTAAATGGAGTTGAGTCACTTGCAGTTTTTTGTCCTACGAGCAAGAGTTGCTTTCTGGTAAGACGAGTCACTATTGTGCTCCAATTGACATACACAGTGCAAATAGCACTCGCGTCTCTTTCCAGCAAGTACAGTGTATCGGACTAAAGAGGAGCTACTGTTCTTGTCAGTTTCCTATGCAGAGTTGAACTAGATATGGCCATGTGAGTAGGAAGCACAGTTTTTTTGTTCTGAGCAAGCTCACTGTTAGGAACACATAGGAAACACAGTAGAGTAGAAGAGTGCTCTTTTCTCAAAAGCAGAGTGTGTTTCTTGGAAGTCGAGCTATCATTTGTTTCCCAGTTAAATGGAGTTGAGTCACATGCAGTTTTTTGTCCTACGAGCAAGAGTTGTTTTCTGGTAAGAGAAGCCACTATTGCGCTCCAATTGCCATACACAGTGCAAATAGCACTCGCGTCTGTTCCCTGCAATACAGTGTATTGGACAGAAGAGGAGCTATTGTTCTTGTCAGTTTCCTAAGCAGAGTTGAACTCGATATGGCCCATGTGTGTAGCACAGTTCTTTTGTTCTGAGCAAGCTCACTGTTCGGAACCCATGGGAAACACAGTAGAGTAGAAGAGTGCTCTTTTCTCAAAAGCAGAGTTTGTTTCTTGTAAGGCGAGCTACCATTTGTTTCCCAGTCCGAAATGGAGTTGAAACACATGCAGTTTCTGGTCCTACGAGCAAGAGTTGTTTTCTGGTAAGACGAGTCACTATTGTGCTCCCATTGCCATACACATTGCAAATAGCACTCGCGTCTGTTCCCAACAAGTACAGTGTATTGGACTGAATAGGATCTACTGTTCTTTTCAGTTTCCTAAGCAGAGGTGAACTAGATATTGCCCATGTGTGTAGGTAGCACAGTTCTTTTTTTCTGAGCAAGCTCACTGTTCGGACCCCATAGGAAACACAGTAGAGTAGAAGAGTGCTCTTTTCTCAAAAGCAGAGTGTGTTTCATGTAAGGCGAGGTAGCATTTGTTTCCCAGTATTAAATGGAGTTGAATCACATGCAGTTACTGGTCCTACGAGCAAGAGTTGTTTTCTGGTAAGGAAAGTCACTATTGCACTCCTATTGCCATATACAGTGCAAATAGCACTCGCGTCTGTTCCCAGCTAGTACAGTATATCGGACTGAAGAGGAGCTACTGTTCTTGTCAGTTTCCTAAGCAGAGGTGAACTAGATATGGCCCGTGTGTAGGAAGCACAGTTCTTTTGTTCTGAGCAAGCTCACTGTTCTGGCCCTATAGGAAACACAGTAGAGTAGAAGAATGCTGTTTTCTCTAAAGCAGAGTGTGTATCTTGTAAGGCGAGCTAGCGTTTGTTTCCCAGTCCTAAATGGAGGTGAAACACATGCAGTTTCTGGTCCTATGAGCAAGAGTTGTTTTATGGTAAGAATAGTCACTATTGCGCTGCCATTGCCATACATAGGACAAATAGTACTGGCGTCTGTTCCCAGCAAGTACAGTGTATTGGACTGAAGAGGAGCTACTGTTCTTGTCAGGTTCCTAAGCAGACTTGAACTAGATATGGCCGTGTGTGTAGGAAGCACAGTTCTTTTGTTCTGAGCAAGCTCACTGTTTGGACCCCATAGGAAACACTGTATTGTAGAAGAGTGCTCTTTTTTCTAAAGCAGAGTGTGTTTCTTGTAAGGCAAGCTAGCGTTTGTTTCCCAGTCCTAAATGGAGTTGAAACACATGCAGTTTCTGGTACTATGAGCAAGAGTTGTTTTCTGGTAAGGAAAGTCACTATTGTGCTGCCTTTGCCATACACAGGACAAATAGCACTGGCATCTGTTGCCAGCAAGTACAGTGTATTGGACTGAAGAGGAGCTACTGTTCTTGTCAGGTTCCTAAGCAGACTTGAACTACATATGGCCGTGTGTGTAGGAAGCACAATTTTTTTTTGTTCTGAGCAAGCTCACTGTTTGGACCCCATAGGAAACACAGTAGAGTAGAAGAGTGCTCTTTTCTCAAAAGCCAACTGTGTTTCTTGTAAGGCGAGCTAGCGTTTGTTTCCCAGTCCTAAATGGAGTTGAG
Source organism: Peromyscus eremicus (assembly GCF_949786415.1). NCBI lineage: Eukaryota > Metazoa > Chordata > Mammalia > Rodentia > Cricetidae > Peromyscus > Peromyscus eremicus. The sequence continues at coordinate 51,326 of NW_026735291.1, read as the reverse complement.
TCACATGCAGTTTTTTCTCCTACGAGCAAGAGTTGTTTTCTGGTAAGACAAGTCACTATTGTGCTCCCATTGCCATACACAGTGCAAATAGCACTCGCCTCTGTTCCCAGCAAGTACAGTGTATTGGACTGAAGAGGATCTACTGTTCTTTTCAGTTTCCTAAGCAGAGTTGACCTAGATATGGTCCATGTGTGCAGGAAGCACAGTTCTTTTGTTCTGAGCAAGCTCACTGTTCGGACCCCATAGGAAAATCAGTAGAGTAGAAGACTGCTCTTTTCTCAAAAGCAGAGTGTGTTTCATGTAAGGCGAGGTAGCATTTGTTTGCCAGTCCTAAATGGAGTTGAATCACATGCAGTTACTGGTCCTATGAGCAAGAGTTGTTTTCTGGTAAGGAAAGTCACTATTGCGCTCCCATTGACATACACAGTGCAAATAGCCCTGGCGTCTGTTCCCAGCAAGTACAGTGTATCGGACTGAAGAGGAGCTACTGTTCTTGTCAGTTTCCAAAGCAGAGTTGAACTAGATATGGCCCGTGTGTGTAGGAAGCACAGTTATTATGTTCTGAGCAAGCTCACTGTTCTGGCCCTATAGGAAACACAGTAGAGTAGAAGAGTGTTCTTTTCTCTAAAGCCGACTGTGTTTCTTGTAGGGCGAGCTAGCGTTTGTTTCCTAGTCCTAAATGGAGTTGAATCACATGCAGTTTCTGGTCCTATGCACAAGAGTTGTTTTCTGGTAAGGAAAGTCACTATTGCGCGCCCATTGCCATACACAGTGCAAATAGCACTCGCGTCTGTTCCCTGCAAGTACAGTGTTGGACTGAAGAGGAGCTACTGTTCTTGTCAGGTTCCTAAGCAGAGTTGAACTAGATATGGCCTGTGTGTGTAGGAAGCACAGTTCTTTTGTTCTGAGCAAGCTCAATGTTCGGACCCCATAGAAAAAACAGTAGAGTAGAAGAGTGCTTTTTTCTCAAAAGCAAAGTGTGTTTCTTGTAAGGTGAGCTAGCATTTGTTTCCCAGTCCTAAATGGAGTTTAATCACATGCAGTTTCTGGTCCTACAAGCAAGAGTTGTTTTCTGCTAAGAAGAGTCACTATTGCGCTCCCATTGCCATACACAGTGCAAATAGCACTCGCGTCTGTTCCCAGCAAGTACAGTGTATTAGACTGAAGAGGAGCTACTGTTCTTGTCATTTTCCTAAGCAGAGTTGAACTAGATATGACCCGTGTGTGTAGGAAGCACAGTTCTTTTGTTATGAGCAAGCTCACTGTTTAGACCCCATAGGAAACACAGTAGAGTAGATGTGTGCCCTATTCTCAAAAGCAGAGTGTGTTTCTTGTAAGGTGAGCTAGCGTTTGTTTCTCAGTCCTAAATGGAGTTGAATCAAATGCAGTTTCTGTTCCTATGAGCAAGAGTTGTTTTCTGGTAAGAAGAGTCACTATTGCGCTCCCATTGCCATACACAGTACAAATAGCACTCGCGTTTGTTTAACGCAAGTACCGTGTATTGGTCTGAAGGGGAGCTACTGTTCTTGTCAGTTTTTTAAGCAGAGTTGAACTAGATATGGCCCGTGTGTGTATGAAGCACAGTTCTTTTGTTCTGAGCAAGCTCACCGTTCGAACCCCATAGGAAACACAGTAGAGTAGAAGAGTGCTCTTTTCTCAAAAGCAGAGTGTGTTTCTTATAAGGTGAGCTAGCATTTGTTTCCCAGTCCTAAATGGAGTTGAATCACATGCAGTTTCTGGTCCTACGAGCAAGAGTTGTTTTCTGGTAAGGAAAGTCACTATTGCGCTCCCATTGACATACACAGTGCAAATAGCACTGGCGTCTGTTCCCAGCAAGTACAGTGTATTGGACTGAAGAGGAGCTACTGTTCTTGTCAGTTTCCTAAGCAGAGTTGAACTAGATATGACCCGTGTGTGTAGGAAGCACAGTTCTTTTGTTCTGAGCAAGCTCACTGTTTGGAACACATAGGAAACCCAGTAGAGTAGAATAGTGCTCTGTTCTCAAAAGCAGAGCGTGTTTCTTGTAAGCCGAGCTAGCGTTTATTTCCCAGTCTTAAATGGAGTTGAGTCACATGCATTTCTGGTCCTAAAAGCAAGAGTTGTTTTCTGGTAAGGAAAGTCACTTTTGCGCTCCCATTGCCATACACAGTGCAAATAGCACTCGCGTCTGTTCCCAGCAAGTAAAGTGTATTTGACTGAAGAGGATCTACTGTTCTTGGCAGGTTCCTAAGCAGAGTTGAACTAGATATGGCCCGTAAGTGTAGAAATCACAGTTCTTTTGTTCTGAGCAAGCTCACTGTTCTGGCCCTCTAGGAAACAAAGTAGAGTAGAAAAGTGCTCTTTTCTCAAAAGCAGAGTGTGTTTTTTGTAAGGTGAGCTAGCGTTTGTTTCTCAGTCCTAAATGGATTTGAATCAAATGCAGTTTTTGGTCCTATGAGCAAGAGTTGTTTTCTGGTAAGAAGAGTCACCATTGTGCTCCCTTTGCCATACACAGTGCAAATAGCCCTCGCGTCTGTTCCAGCAAGTACAGTGTATTGGACTGAAGAGGAGCTACTGTTCTTGTCAGTTTCCTAAGCAGAGTTGAACTAGATATGGCCTGTGTGTGTAGGAAGCACAGTTCTTTTGTTCTGAGCAAGCTCAATGTTCGGACCCCATAGAAAAAACAGTAGAGTAGAAGAGTGCTTTTTTCTCAAAAGCAAAGTGTGTTTCTTGTAAGGTGAGCTAGCATTTGTTTCCCAGTCCTAAATGGAGTTTAATCACATGCAGTTTCTGGTCCTACGAGCAACAGTTGTTTTCTGGTAAGAAGAGTCACTATTGAACTCCCATTGTCATACACAGGGCAAATAGCACTGGCGTATGTTCCCAGCATGTACAGTGTATTAGACTGAAGAGGTTCTACTGCTCTTGTCAGTTTCCTAAGCAGAATTGAACTAGATATGGCCCGTGTGTGTAGGAAGCACAGTTCTTTTGTTCTGAGCATGCTCACTATTCTGGCCCTATAGGAAACACAGTAGAGTAGAAGAGTGCTCTTTTCTCAAAAGCAGAGTGTGTTTCTTGTAAGGCGAGCTAGCATTTGTTTCCCAGTCCTAAATGGAGTTGAATCACATGCAGTTTCTGTTCCTACAAGCAAGAATTTTTTGTGGTAAGAAGAGTCACTATTGCGCTCCCATTGTCATACACAGTGCAAATAGCACTGGCGTCTGTTACCAGCAAGTACAGTGTATTGGACTGAAGTAGAGCTACTGTTCTTGTCAGTTTCCTAAGCAGAGTTGAACTAGATATGGCACTTGTGTGTAGGAAGCACAGTTCTTTTGTTCTGAGCAAGCACACTGTTCGTACCCCATAGGAAACACAGTAGAGTAGATGTGTGCACTTTTCTCAAAAGCAGAGCGTGTTTCTTGTAAGGCGAGCTAGCATTTGCTTCCCAGTCCTAAATGGAGTTGAATAACATGCAGTTTCTGGTCCTTAGAGCAAGAGTTGTTTTCTGGTAAGAAGAATCACTATTGTGCTCCCATTGCTGTTCACAGTCCAAATAGCATTCCCGTCTGTTCCCAGCAAGTACAGTGTATTGGACTGAAGAGGAGCTACTGTTCCTGTCAGTTTCCTAAGCAGAGTTGAACTAGATTTTGCCCGTGTGTGTTGGAAGCACAGTTCTTTTGTTCTAGCAAGCTCACTGTTCTGGCCCTATAGGAAAAACAGTAGAGTAGAAGAGTGCTCTTTTTTCAAAAGCAGAACGTGTTTCTTGTAAGGCGAGCTAGTGTTTGTTTACCAGTCCTAAATGGAGTTGAATCCCATGCAGTTTGCGATCCTACGAACAAGAGTTGTTTTCTGGTAAGAAGAGTCACTATTGCGCTCCCATTTTCATACACAGGGCAAATAGCACTGGCATCTGTTCCCAGCATGTACAGGGTATCCGACTGAAGAGGATCTACTGTTCTTGTCAGTTTCATAAGCAGAGTTGAACTAGATATGGCCATGTGTGTAGGAAGCACAGTTCTTATGTTCTGAGCAAGCTCACTGTTCTGGCCCTATAGGAAACACAGTAGAGTAAAAGAGTGGTCTTTTCTCAAAAGCAGAGTATGTTTCTTGTAAGGAGAGCTAGCTTTTGTTTCCCAGTCCTAAATGGAGTTGAAATAAACATGCAGTTTCTGGTCCTACGAGCAAGAGTTGTTTTCTGGTTAGAAGAGTCACTATTATGCTCCCTTTGCCATACATAGGGCAAATAGCACTGGCGTCTGTTCCCAGCATGTACAGTGTATTGGACTGAAGAGGACCTACTGTTCTTGTCAGGTTCCTAAGCAGAGTTGAACTAGATATGGCCGTGTGTGTCGGAAGCACAGTTTTTTTTGTTCTCAGCCAGCTCACTGTTATGGCCCTATAGGAAACACAGTAGAGTAGAAGAATGCTCTTTCCTCAAAAGCAGAGTGTGTTTCTTGTAAGGCGTGCTAGCATTTGTTTCCCAGTCCAAAATGGAGTTGAAATACAAATGCAGTTTCTGGTCATACAAGCAAGAGTTTTTTCTGGTAAGGAAAGTCACTATTGTGCTCCCATTGCCATACACAGTGCAAATAGCACTCACGTCTGTTCCCAGCAATAACAGTGTATTGGGCTGAAGTAGAGCTACTGTTCTTGTCAGTTTCCTAAGCAGAGTTGAACTAGATATGACTCGGGTGTAGGAATCACAGTTCTTTTGTTCTGAGCAAGCTCACTGTTTGGACCCCATAGGAAACACAGTAGAGTAGTTGTGTGCCCTATTCTGAAAAGCAGAGCGTGTTTCTTGTAAGGCGAGCTAGCGTTTGTTTCCCAGTCCTAAGTGGATTGAATCAAATGCAGTTTCAGGTCCTAAGAGCAAGAGTTGTTTTCTGGTAAGAAGTCACTATTGTGCATCCATTGCCGTACACAGTGCAAATAGCACTCGCGTCTGTTCCCAGCATGTACAGTGTATTGGACTGAAGAGGAGCTACTATTCTCATAAGTTTCCTAATCAGAGTTGACTAGATATGGCCCGTGTGTGTAGGAAGCACAGTTCTTTTGTTCTGAGCAAGCTCACTGTTCCAACCCCATAGGAAACACAGTAGAGTAGAAGAGAGCTCTTTTCTCAAAAGCAGAGTGTGTTTCTTGTAAGGCGAGCTAGCATTTGTTTCCCACTCCTAAATGGAGTTGAAATACACATGCAGTTTCTGGTTCTACGAGCAAGAGTTGTTTTCTGGATAGAATAGTCACTATTGCGCTCCTTTTGCCATACACAGTAAAAATAGCCCTCGCGTCTGTTCCCAGCAAGTACAGTGTATTGGACTGAAGAGGAGCTACTGTTCTTGTCAGGTTCCTAAGCAGAGTTGAACTAAATATGGCCCATGTGTAGGATACACAGTTCTTTTGTTCTGAGCAAGCTCACTGTTCGGACCCCATAGGAAACACAGTAGTGTAGAAGAGTGCTCTTTTCTCAAAAGCAGAGTATGTTTCTTGTAAGGCGAGCTAGTGTTTGTTTCCCAGTGAGAAATGGAGTTGAATCCCATGCAGTTTCTGGTCCTACGTGCAAGAGTTGTTTTCTGGTAAGAAGAGTCACTATTGCGCTCCCATTGTAATACACAGTGCAAATAGCACTCCCATCTGTTCCCAGCAAGTTCAGTGTATTGGACTGAAGAGGAGCTACTGTTCTTGTCAGTTTCCTAAGCAGAGTTGAACTAGATATGGCTCGTGTGTGTAGGAAGCACAGTTGTTTTGTTCTGAGCAAGCTCACTGTTCGGACCCCATAGGAAACCCAGTAGAGTAGAAGAGTGCTGTTTTCTCAAAAGCAGAGTGTGTTTCTTGTAAGGCGAGCTAGCGTTTGTTTCCCAGTCCTAAATGGAATTGAATCACATGCAGTTTCTGGTCCTACGTGCAAGAGATGTTTTCTGGTAAGAAGAGTCACTATTGCACTCCCATTGTCATACACAAGGCCAATAGAACTCGCGTCTGTTCCCAGCAAGTACAGTGTATTGGACTGAAGAGGATCTACTGTTCTTGTCAGTTTCCAAAGCAGAATTGAACTAGATGTGGCCATGTGTGTAGGAAGCACAGTTCTTTTGTTCTGAGCAAGCTCACAGTTCTCGCGCTAAAGGAAAAACAGTAGAGTAGATGAGTGCTTTTTCCTCAAAAGCAGAGTGTGCTACTTGTAAGGCGAGCTAGTGTTTGTTTCCCAGTCCTAAATGGAGTTGAATCACATGCAGTTTTTGGTCCTATGAGCAAGAGTTGCTTTCTGGTAAGGAAAGTCACTATTGAGCTCCCGTTGCCATACACATTGCAAATAGCACGCGCATCTGTTCCCAGCAAGTACAGTGTATTGGACTGAAGAGGAGCTACTGTTCTTGTCAGTTTCCTAAGCAGAATTGAACTAGATATGGCCGTGAGTGTAGGAAGCACAGTTCTTTTGTTCTGAGAAAGCTCACTATTCTGGCCCTATAGGAAACACAGTAGAGTAGAAGAGTGTTCTTTTCTCAAAAGCAGAGTGTGTTTCTTGTAAGGAGAGCTAGCGTTTGTTTCCAAATCCTAAATGGAGTTGAAATACAAATGCAGTTTCTGGTCCTATGAGCAAGAGTTGTTTTCTGGTTAGAATAGTCACTTTGCGCTCCTTTTGCCATACACAGTACAAATAGCCCTCGTGTCTGTTCCCAGCAATTACAGTGTACTGGACTGAAAAGGAGCTACTGTTCTTGTCAGGTTCCTAAGCAGAGTTTAACTAGATATGGCCCGTGTGTGTAGGATGCACAGTTCTTTTGTTATGAGCAAGCTCACTGTTCGGACCCCATAGAAAACACAGTAGAGTAGAAGAGTGCTCTTTTCTCAAAAGCAGAGTGTGTTTCTTGTAAGGCGAGCTAGTGTTTGTTTCCCAGTCAGAAATGGAGTTGAATCCCATGCAGTTTCTGGTCCTACGAGCAAGAGTTGTTTTCTGGTAAGAAGAGTCACTATTGTGCTCCCATTGTCATACACAGTGCAAATAGCACTCGCATCTGTTCGCAGCAAGTACAGTGTATTGGACTGAAGAGGAGCTACTGTTCTTGTCAGTTTTCTAAGCAGAGTTGAACTAGATATGGCTCGTTTGTGTAGGAAGCACAGTTGTTTTGTTCTGAGCAAGCTCACTGTTCAGACCCCATAGGAAACCCAGTAGAGTAGAAGAGTGCTGTTTTCTCAAAAGCAGAGTCTGTTTCTTGTAAGGGGAGCTAGTGTTTGTTTCCCAGTCAGAAATGGAGTTGAATCCCATGCAGTTTCTGGTCCTAGGAGCAAGAGTTGTTTTCTGGTAAGAAGAGACACTATTGCACTCCCATTGTCATACACAGGGCAAATAGCACTCGCGTCTGTTCCCAGCAAGTACAGTGTATTGGACTGAAGAGGATCTACTGTTCTTGTCAGTTTCCTAAGCAGAATTGAACTAGATATGGCCATGAGTGTAGGAAGCACAGTTCTTTTGTTCTGAGCAATCTTACTGTTCTGGCGCTAAAGGAAAAACAGTAGAGTAGAAGAGTGCTCCTTCCTCAAAAGCAGAGTGTGCTACTTGTAAGGCGAGCTAGCGTTTGTTTGCCAGTCCTAAATGGCGTTGAATCACATGCAGTTTCTTGTCCTACGAGCAAGAGTTGTTTTCCAGTAAGAAGAGTCACACTTGTGCTCCCATTGTCATACACAGGGCAAATAGCACTGGAGTCTGTTCCCAGCAAGTACAGTGTATTGGACTGAAGAGGAGCTACTGTTCTTGTCAGTTTCCTAAGCAGAGTTGAACTAGATATGGCCCGTGTGTGAAGGATGCACAATTCTTTTGTTCTGAGCAAGCTCACTGTTCGAAACCCATAGAAAACACAGTAGAATAGAAGAGTGCTCTTTTCTCAAAAGCAGAGAGTGTTTCTTGTAAGGCGAGCTAGTGTTTGTTTCCCAGTCCTAAATGTAGTTGAATCACATGCAGTTTTTGGTCCTATGAGCAAGAGTTGTTTTCTGGTAAGGGAAATCACTATGGCGCTCCCATTGCCATACACAGTGCAAATAGCACTCGCGTCTGTTCCCAGCAAGTACAGTGTATTGGACTGAAGAGGAGCTACTGTTCTTGTCAGTTTCCTAAGCAGAGTTGAACTAGATATGGCCCGTGTGTGTAGGAAGCACAGTTCTTTTGTTCTGAGCAAGCTCACTGTTCAGACCCCATAGGAAACACAGTAGAGTAGAAGAGTGCCCTTTTCTCTGAAGCAGAGTTTGTTTCTTGTAAGGCGATCTAGAGTTTGTTTCCCAATCCTAAATGGAGTTGAATTCCAAGGAGATTCTGGTCCTACGAGCAAGAGTTGTTTTCTGGTAAGAAGAGTCACTATTGCGCTCCCATTGTCATAAACAGGGCAAACAGCACTGGCGTCTGTTCCCAGCAAGTACACTGTATTGGACTGAGGAGGATCTACTGTTCTTGTCAGTTTCATAAGCACAATTGAACTAGATATGGCCGTGTGTGTAGGAAGCACAGTTCTTTTGTTCTGAGCAAGCTCACTATTCTGGCCCTAAAGGAAACACAGTAGAGTAGAAGAGTGCCCTTTTCTCAAAAGCATAGTGTGTTTCTTGTAAGGCGAGCTCGTGTTTGTTTCCCTCTCCTAAATGGAGTTGAATCACATGCAGTTTCTGGTCCTACGAGCAAGAGTTGTTTTCTGGTAAGAAGAGTCACTATTGTGCTCCCATTGTCATACACAGGGCAAACAGCACTGGCGTCTGTTCCCGGCAAGTACACTGTATTGGACTGAAGAGGATCTACTGTTCTTGTCAGTTTCATAAGCAGAGTTGAGCTAGATATGGCCATGTGTGTAGGAAGCACAGTTCTTTTGTTCTGAGCAAGCTCACTGTTCTGGCAATAAAGGAAACACAGTAGAGTAGAAGAATGCCCTTTTCTCAAAAGCAGAGTACATTTCTTGTAAGGAGAGCTAGCTTTTGTTTCCCAGTCCTAAATGGAGTTGAAATACACATGCAGTTTCTGGTCCTACGAGCAAGAGTTGTTTTCTGGTTAGAAGAGTCATTATTGCACTCCCTTCGCCATACACAGGGCAAATAGCACTGGCGTCTGTTCCCAGCATGTACAGTGTATTGGACTGAAGAGGATCTACTGTTCTTGTCAGGTTCCTAAGCAGAGTTGAACTAGATATGGTCCGTGTGTATAGAAAGCACAGTTTTTTTATTCTCAGCAAGCTCACTGTTCTGGCCCTATAGGAAACACAGTAGAGTAGAAGAGTGCTCTTTCCTCAAAAGCAGAGTGTGTTTCTAGTAAGGCGAGCTAGCATTTGTTTCCCAGTCCTAAATGGAGTTGAAATGCACATGCAGTTTCTGGTGCTACGAGCAAGAGATTTTTCTGGTAAGGAAAGTCACTATTGTGCTCCCATTGCCATACACAGTGCAAATAGCACTCACGTCTGTTCCCAGCAATTACAATTTATTGGGCTGAAGTAGAGCTACTGTTCTTGTCAGTTTCCTAAGCAGAGTTGAACTAGATATGACCCGTGTGTGTAGGAAGCACAGTTCTTTAGTTCTGAGCAAGCTCACTGTTTGGACCCCATAGGAAACACAGTAGAGTAGTTGTGTGCCCTATTCTCAAAAGGAGAGCATGTTTCTTGTAAGGCGAGCTTGTGTTTGTTTCCCAGTCCTAAGTGGATTGAATCAAATGCAGTTTCAGGTCCTAAGAGCAAGAGTTGTTTTCTGGTAAGAAGTCACTATTGTGCATCCATTGCTGTACACAGTGCAAATAGCACTGGCGTCTGTTCCCAGCATGTACAGTGTATTGGACTGAAGAGGAGCTACTGTTCTCGTAAGTTTCCTAATCAGAGTTGAACTAGATATGGGCCGTGTGTGTAGGATGCACAGTTCTTTTGTTCTGAGCAAGCTCACTGTTCGAACCCCATAGGAAACACAGTAGCGTAGAAGAGAGCTCTTTTTTCAAAAGCAGAGTGTGTTTCTTGTAAGGCGAGCTAGCATTTGTTTCCCAGTCCTAAATGGAGTTGAAATACACATGCAGTTTCTGGTCCTACGAGCAAGAGTTGTTTTCTGGTTAGGATAGTCACTATTGCGCTCTTTTTGCCATACACAGTACAAATAGCCCTCGCTTCTGTTCCCAGCAAGTACACTGTATTGGACTCAAGAGGAGCTACTGTTCTTGTCAGTTTTCTAAGCAGAGTTGAACTAGATATGGCCCGTGTGTGTAGGATGCATAGTTATTTTGTTCTGAGCAAGCTCACTGTTCGGACCCCATAGAAAACACAGTAGAGTAGAAGAGTGCTCTTTTCTCAAAAGCAGAGCATGTTTCTTGTAAGGCGAGCTAGTGTTTGTTTCCCAGTCAGAAATAGAGTTGAATCCCATGCAGTTTCTGGTCCTATGAGCAAGAGTTGTTTTTTGGTAAGAAGAGTCACTATTGCGCTCCCATTGTCATACACAGTGCAAATAGCACTCGCATCTGTTCCCAGCAAGTACAGTGTATTGGACTGAAGAGGAGTTACTGTTCTTGTCAGTTTCCTAAGCAGAGTTGAATTAGATATGGCTCGTGTGTGTAGGAAGCACAGTTGTTTTGTTCTGAGCAAGCTCACTGTTCTTACCCCATAGGAAACCCAGTAGAGTAGAAGAGTGCTCTTTTCTCAAAAGCAGAGTGTGTTTCTTGTAAGGCAAGCTAGCGTTTGTTTCACAGTCCTAAACGGAGTTGAATCACATGCAGTTTCTGGTCCTACGAGCAAGAGTTGTTTTCTGGTAAGAAGAGTCACTGTTGTACTCCCATGGTCATACACAGGGCAAATAGCACTCGAGTCTGTTCCCAGCAATTACAGTGTATTGGATGGAAGAGGAGCTACTGTTCGTGTCAGTTTCCTAAGCAGAGTTGAACTAGATATGGCCCGTGTGTGTAGGAAGCACAGTTCTTTTGTTCTGAGCAAGCTCACTGTTCTGGCGCTAAAGGAAAAACAGTAGAGTAGAAGAATGCTCCTTCCTCAAAAGCAGAGTGTGCTACTTGTAAGGCGAGCTAGCGTTTGTTTCCCAGTCATAAATGGAGTTGAATCACATGCAGTTTTTGGTCCTATGAGAAAGAGTTGCTTTCTGGTAAGGAAAGTCACTATTGTGCTCCCATTGCCATACACAGTGCAAATAGCACGTGCATCTGTTACCAGCAAGTACAGTGTATTGGACTGAAGAGGAGCTACTGTTCTTGTCAGTTTCCTAAGCAGAGTTGAACTAGATATGGCCCGTGTGTGTAGGATGCACAGTTCTTTTGTTCTGAGCAAGCTCACTGTTCGGACCCCATAGAAAACACAGTAGAGTAGAAGAGTGCTCTTTTCTCAAAAGCAGAGAGTGTTTCTTGTAAGGCGAGCTAGTGTTTGTTTCCCAGTCCTAAATGGAGTTGAATCACATGCAGTTTTTGGTCCTACGAGCAAGAGTTGTTTTCTGGTAAGGAAAATCACTATTGCGCTCCCATTGCCATACACAGACCAAATAGCACTCCCATCTGTTCCCAGCAAGTACAGTGTATTCGACTGAAGAGGAGCTACTGTTCCTGTCAGTTTCATAAGCAGAGTTGAACTAGATATGGCCATGTGTGTAGGAAGCACAGTTCTTTTGTTCTGAGCAAGCTCACTGTTCTGGCCATAAGGAAACACAGTAGAGTAGAAGAGTGCTCTTTTATCAAAAGCAGAGTATGTTTCTTGTAAGGAGAGCTAGCTTTTGTTTCCAAGTCCTAAATGGAGTTGAATCCCATGCAGCATCTGGTCCTACGAGCAAGAGTTGTTTTCTGGTAAGAAGAGTAACTATTGTGCTCCCATTGCCATACACAGTGCAAATAGCACTCGCGTCTGTTCCCAGCAATTACAGTGTATTGGACGGAAGAGGAGCTACTGTTCTTGTCAGGTTCCTAAGCAGAGTTGAACTAGATATGGCCTGTGTGTGTAGGAAGTACAGTTCTTTTGTTCTGATCAAGCTCACTGTTCTGGCACTATAGGAAACACAGTAGAGTAGAAGAGTGCTCTTTTCTCAAAAGCAGAGTGTGTTTCTTGTAAGGCGAGCTAGCGTTTGTTTCCCAGTCCTAAATGGAGTTGAATCACATGCCGTTTCTGGTCCTACGAGCAAGAGTTGTTTTCTGGTAAGAAGAGTCATACTTGCGCTCACATTATCATACACAGGGCAAATAGCACTGAAGTCTGTTCCCTACAAGTACAGTGTATTGGACTGAAGACGAGCTACTGTTCTTGTCAGTTTCCCAAGCAGAGTTGAACTAGATATGGCCCGTGTGTGTAGGATGCACAGTTCTTTTGTTCTGAGCAAGCTCACTGTTCGGACCCCATAGAAAACACAGTAGAGTAGAAGAGTGCTCTTTTCTCAAAAGCAGAGTATGTTTCTTGTTAGGCGAGCTAGTGTTTGTTTGCCAGTCCTAAATGGAGTTGAATCCCATGCAGTTTCTGGTCCTACGAGCAAGAGTTTTTTTCTGGTAAGAAGAGTCACTATTGCGGTCCAATAGTCATACACATTGCAAATAGCACTGGCGTCTGTTCCCAGCATGTACAGTGTATTGGACTGAAGAGGATCTACTGTTCTTGTCAGTTTCCTAAGCACAATTGAACTGGATATGACCGTGTGTGTAGGAAGCACAGTTCTTTTGTTCTGATCAAGCTCACTTTTTTGGCCCCATAGGAAACACAGTAGAGTAGAAGAGTGCTCTTTTCTCAAAAGCAGAGTGTGTTTCTTGTAAGGCGAGCTAGCGTTTGTTTCCCAGTCCTAAATGGAGTTGAATCACATGCAGTTTTTGGTCCTATGAGCTAGAGTTGTTTTCTGGTAAGGAGAGTCACTTTTGCGCTACCATTGCCATACATAGTGCAAATAGCACTCACGTCTGTTCCCAGCAAGTACAGTGTGTTGGACTGAAGATGAGCTACTGTTCTTGTCAGTTTCCTAAGCAGAGTTCAACTAGATATGGCCCGTGTGTGTAGGAAGCACAGTTCTTTTGTTCAGAGCAAGCTCACTGTTTGGACCCCATAGGACAAACAGAAGAGTAGAACAGTGCTCGTTTCTCAAAAGCAGAGGGTGTTTCTTGTAAGGCGAGCTAGCGTTTGTTTCGCAGTCCTAAATGGAGTTGAATCACATGCAGTTTCTGGTCCTACGCGCACGAGTTGCTTTCTGGTAAGAAGAGTCACTATTGGGCTCCAATTGTCATACACAGTGCAAATAGCACTCCCGTCTGTTCCCATTAAGTACAGTGTATTGGACTGAAGAGGAGCTACTGTTCTTGTCAGTTTTAAGTAGAGTTGAACTAGATATGGCCCGTCCGTGTAGGAAGCACAGTTGTTTTGTTCTGAGCAAGCTCACTGTTCGGACCCCATAGGAAACACTGTAGAGTAAAAGAGTGCTTTTTTCTGAGAAGCAGAGTGTGTTTCTGGTAAGGCGAGCTAGTGTTTGTTTCGCAGTCCTATATGGAGTGGAATTACATGCAGCTTCTGGTCCTACATGCAAGAGTTTTTTTCTGGTAAGAAGAAACACTATTGAGCTCCCATTGTCATACACAGGGCAAATAGCACTGGCGTCTGTTCCCAGCAAGTACAGTGTATTGGACTGAAGAGGAGCTACTGTTCTTGTCAGTTTCCTAAGCAGAGTTTAATTAGATATAGCCCGTGTGTGTAGGAATCACAGTCCTTTTGTTCTGAGCAAGCTCACTATTCTGGCCCTATAGGAAACACAGTAGAGTAGAAGAGTGTTCTTTTCTCAAAAGCAGAGATTGTTTCTTGTAAGACGAGCTAGCGTTTGTTTCCCATCCTAAATGGAGTTGAATCACATGCAGTTTCTGATCCTATGAGCAAGAGTTGTTTTCTGGTAAGAAGAGTCAATATTGTGCTCCCATTGCCATATACAGTGCAAATAGCTCTCGCGTCTGTTCCCAGCAAGTACAGTGTATTGGACTGAAGAGGAGCTACTGTTCTTGTCAGTTTCCTAAGCAGAGTTGAACTAGATATGGCCCGTGTGTGTAGGAAGCACAGTTCTTTTGTTCAGAGCAAGCTCACTGTTCGGACCCCATAGGAAACACTGTAGAGTAGAAGAGTGCTTTTTTCTCATAAGCAGAGTGTGTTTCTGGTAAGGCGAGCTAGTGTTTGTTTCGCAGTCCTATATGGAGTGGAATTACATGCAGCTTCTGGTCCTACATGCAAGAGTTTTTTTCTGGTAAGAAGAATCACTATTGAGCTCCCATTGTCATACACAGGGCAAATAGCACTGGCGTCTGTTCCCAGCAAGTACAGTGTATGGGACTGAAGAGGATCTACTGTTCTTTTCAGTTTCCTATGCAGAATTGAACTAGATATGGCCGTGTGTGTAGGAAGCACAGTTCTTTTGTTCTGAGCAACCTCACTGTTCTGGCACTATAGGAAACACAGTAGAGTAGAAGAGTGATCTTTTCTCAAAAGCAGAGTGTGTTTCTTGTAAGGCGAGCTAGTGTTTGTTTCCCAGTCCTAAATGGAGTTGAATATCATGAAGTTTTTGGTCCTACGAGCAAGAGTTGTTTTCTGGTAAGGAAAGTCACTATTGTGCTCCCATTGCCATACACAGTGCAAATATCACTCGAGTCTGTTCCTATTAAGTACAGTGTATTGGACTGAAGAGGAGCTACTGTTCTTTTCAGTTTCCTAAGTAGAGTTGAACTAGATATGGCCCGTGTGTGTGAAGCACAGTTTTTTTGTTCTGAGCAAGCTTACTGTTCGGACATCATAGGAAACACTGTAGAGTAGAAGAGTGCTCTTTTCTCAAAAGCAGAGTGTGTTTTTGTAAGGCGAGCTAGCCTTTGTTTCCCGTCCTAAATGGAGTTGAATCACATGCAGTTTCTGGTCCTACGATCAAGAGTTTTTTTCTGGTATGAAGAGTCACTATTGAACTCCCATTGTCATACACAGGGCAAATAGCGCTAGCCTCTGTTCCCAGCAAGTACAATGTATTGGACTGAAGAGGAGCTACTCTTCTTGTCAGTTTCCTAAGCAGAGTTGAACTAGATATAGCCCGTGTGTGTAGGAAGCACAGAACTTTTGTTCTGAGCAAGCTCACTATTCTGGCCCTAAAAGTAACACAGTAGAGTAGAAGAGTGCTCTTTTCTAAAAAGAGGAGTGTGTTTCTTGTAAGGAGAGCTAGCTTTTGTTTCCAAGTCCTAAAAGGAGTTGAATCCCATGCAGTTTCTGGTACTACGAGCAAGAGTTGTTTTCTGATACGAAGAGTCACTATTGCGCTCCCATTGCCATACACAGTGCAAATAGCACTGGCGTCTGTTCCCAGCAAGTACAGTGTATTGGACTGAAGAGGTGCTACTGTTCTTGTCTGTTTCCTAAGCAGAGTTGAACTAGATATTGCCCGTGTGTGTAGGAAGCACACTTCATTTTTTCTGAGCAAGCTCACTGTTCGGATCCCATACGAAACACAGTAGAGTATAAGAGTGCTCTTTTCTCAAAAGAGGAGTGTGTTTATTTTAATGCAATCTAGAGTTTGTTTCCCAGTTCTAAATAGAGTTGAATCACATGCAGTTTCTTGTCCTACGAGCAAGAATTATTTTCTGGTAAGGAAAGTCATTATTGCGCTCCCGTTGCCACACACAGTGCAAATAGCACTCACGTCTGTTCCCATCAAGTACCGTGTATTGGACTGAAGCGAAGCTACTGTTCTTGTCCGTTTCCTAAGCAGAATTGAGCTAGATATGGCCCGTGTGTGTAGGAAGCACAGTTCTTTTATTCTGAGCAAGCTCACTGTTTTGGCCCTATAGGAAACACAGTAGAGTAGAAGAGTGCTCTTTTCCAAAAGCAGAGTGTGTTTCTTTTAAGGCGAGCTAGTGTTTGTTTCCCAGTCAGAAATGGAGTTGAATCCCATGCAGTTTCTTGTCCTACGAGCAAGACTTGTTTTCAGGTAAGAAGAGTCACGATTGCGCTCCCTTTGCCATACACATTGCAAATAGCACTCGCGTCTGTTCCCAGAAAGTACAGTTTATTGGACTGAAGAGGAGCTACTGTTCCTGTCAGTTACCCAAGCAGAGTTGAACTAGATATGGCTCATGTGTGTAGGAAGCACAGTTCTTTTGTTCTGAGCAAGCTCACTATTCTGGCCCTATAGGAAACACAGTAGAGTAGAAGAGTGCGCTTTTCTCAAAAGCAGTGTGTGTTTCTTATAAGGCGAGCTAGTGTTTGTTTCCCAGTCAGAAATGGAGTTGAATCCCATGCAGTTTCTTGTCCTATGAGCAAGAGTTGTTTTCTGTTAAGAAGAGTCACTATTGCGCTCCCATTGTCATACATATTACAAATAGCACTGTCGTCTGTTCAGAGCATGTACAGTGTATTGGACTGAAGAGGATCTACTGTTCTTGTCAGTTTCCTATGCAGAATTGAACTAGATATGACCGTGTGTGTAGGAAGCACAGTTCTTTTGTTCTGAGCAAGCTCACTGTTCTGGCCCTATAGGAAACACAGTAGAGTAGAAAAGTGATCTTTTCTCAAAAGCAAAGTGTGTTTCTTGTAAGGCGAGCTAGCGTTTGTTTCCCAGTCCTAAATGGAGTTGAATCCCATGCAGTTTCTGGTCCTACGAGCAAGAGTTGTTTTCTGGTAATTAGAGTCACTATTGAGCTCCCATTGCCATATACAGTGCAAATAGCCCTTGCGTATATTCCCAGCAAGTACAGTGTATTACACTGAAGAGGAGCTACTGTTCTTGTCAGTTTCCTAAGCATAGTTGAGCTAGCTATGTCCCGTGTGTGTAGGAACTACAGTTCTTTTGTTCTGAGGAAGCTCACTGTTCTGGCCCTAAAGGAAACACAGTAGAATAGAAGAGTGCTCTATTCTCAAAAGAAGAGTGTGTTTCTTGTAAGGCGAGCTAGTGTTTGTTTCCCAGTCGTAAATGGAGTTGAATCCCAGGCAGTTTCTGGTCCTACGAGCAAGAGTTGTTTTCTGGTAAGAAGAGTATCTATTGAGCATTCATTGCCATACACAGTGCAAATTGCACTGGAGTCTGTTCCCAGCAAGTACAGTGTATTGGACTGAAGAGGAGCTACTGTTCTTGTCAGTTTCCTAAGCAGAGTTGAACTAGATATGGCCCGTGTGTGTATGAAGCACAGTTCTTTTGTTCTGAGCAAGCTGACAGTTCGGACCTCATAGGTAACACAGTAGGGTAGAAAGGTGCTCTTTTGTCAAAAGCAGAGTGTGTTTCTTGTAAGGTGAGCTAGTGTTTGTTTGCCAGTCCTAAATGGAGTTGAATCACATGCAGTTTCTGGTCCTACGAGCAAGAATTGTTTTCTGGTAAGAAGAGTCACTATTGCGCTCCCATTGTCATACACAGTGCAAATAGCACTCGCATCTGTTCCCATTAAGTACAGTGTATTGGACTGAAGAGGAGCTTCTGTTCTTGTCAGTTTTAAGTAGAGTTGAACTAGATATGGCCCGTGCATGTAGGAAGCACAGTTGTTTTGTTCTGAGCAAGCTCACTGTTCGGACCCCATAGGAAACACTGTAGAGTAGAAGAGTGCTTTTTTCTCAGAAGCAGAGTGTGTTTCTGGTAAGGCGAGCTAGTGTTTTTTTCGCAGTCCTATATGGAGTGGAATTACATGCAGCTTCTGGTCCTACGAGCAAGAGTTTTTTTCTGGTAAGAAGAAACACTATTGAGCTCCCATTGTCATACACAGGGCAAATAGCACTGGCGTCTGTTCCCAGCAAGTACAGTTTATTGGACTGAAGAGGAGCTACTGTTCTTGTCAGTTTCCTATCAGAGTTGAACTAGATATGGCCCGTTTGTGTAGGACGCACAGTTCTTTTGTTCAGAGCAAGCTCACTATTTGGACCCGAAAGGAAACACAGAGAGTAGAAGAGTGCTCTTTTCTCAAAAGCAGAGTGTGTTTCTTGTAAGGCGAGCTAGCATTTGTTTCGCAGTCCTAAATGGAGTTGAATCACATGCAGTTTCTGGTCCTATGAGCAAGATTTGTTTTCTGGTAAGAAGAGTCACTATTGCGCTCCCATTGTCATACACAGGGCAAATAGCACTGGCGTCTGTTCCCAGCAAGTACAGTGTATGGGACTGAAGAGGATCTACTGTTCTTGTCAGTTTCCTATGCAGAATTGAACTAGATATGGCCGTGTGTGTAGGAAGCACAGTTCTTTTGTTCTGAGCAACCTCACTGTTCTGGCACTATAGGAAACACAGTAGAGTAGAAGAGTGATCTTTTTTTAAAAGCAGAGTGTGTTTCTTGTAAGGCGAGCTAGTGTTTGTTTCCCAGTCCTAAATGGAGTTCAATGACATGAAGTTTTTGGTCCTACGAGCAAGAGTTGTTTTCTGGTAAGGAAAGTCACTATTGTGCTCCCATTGCCATACACAGTGCAAATATCACTCGAGTCTGTTCCCATTATGTACAGTGTATTGGACTGAAGAGGAGCTACTGTTCTTGTCAGTTTCTTAAGCAGAGTTGATCTAGATATGGCCCCTGTGTGTAGGAAGAACAGTTCTTTTGTTCTGAGCAAGCTCAATGTCCGGATCCCATAGGAAACACAGTAGAGTAGAAGAGCGTGCTTTTCTCAAAAGCAGTGTGTGTTTCTTATAAGGCGAGCTAGTGTTTGTTTCCCAGTCAGAAATGGAGTTGAATCCCATGCAGTTTCATGTCCTACGAGCAAGGCTTGTTTTCAGGTAAGAAGAGTCACGATTGCGCTCCCTTTGCCATACACATTGCAAATAGCACTCGCGTCTGTTCCCAGAAAGTACAGTTTATTGGACTGAAGAGGAGCTACTGTTCCTGTCAGTTACCCAAGCAGAGTTGAACTAGATATGGCTCATGTGTGTAGGAAGCACAGTTCTTTTGTTCTGAGCAAGCTCACTACTCTGGCCCTATAGGAAACACAGTAGAGTAGAAGAGTGCGCTTTTCTCAAAAGCAGTGTGTGTTTCTTATAAGGCGAGCTAGTGTTTGTTTCCCAGTCAGAAATGGAGTTGAATCCCATGCAGTTTCTTGTCCTATGAGCAAGAGTTGTTTTCTGTTAAGAAGAGTCACTATTGCGCTCCCATTGTCATACATATTACAAATAGCACTGGCATCTGTTCAGAGCATTTACAGTGTATTGGACTGAAGAGGATCTACTGTTCTTGTCAGTTTCCTATGCAGAATTGAACTAGATATGACCATGTGTGTAGGAAGCACAGTTCTTTTGTTCTGAGCAAGCTCACTGTTCTGGCCCTATAGGAAACACAGTAGAGTAGAAAAGTGATCTTTTCTCAAAAGCAAAGTGTGTTTCTTGTAAGACGAGCTAGCGTTTGTTTCCCAGTCCTAAATGGAGTTGAATCCCATGCAGTTTCTGGTCCTACGAGCAAGAGTTGTTTTCTGGTAATTAGAGTCACTATTGAGCTCCCATTGCCATATACAGTGCAAATAGCCCTTGCGTATATTCCCAGCAAGTACAGTGTATTACACTGAAGAGGAGCTACTGTTCTTGTCAGTTTCCTAAGCATAGTTGAGCTAGCTATGTCCCGTGTGTGTAGGAACTACAGTTCTTTTGTTCTGAGGAAGCTCACTGTTCTGGCCCTAAAGGAAACACAGTAGAATAGAAGAGTGCTCTATTCTCAAAAGAAGAGTGTGTTTCTTGTAAGGCGAGCTAGTGTTTGTTTCCCAGTCGTAAATGGAGTTGAATCCCAGGCAGTTTCTGGTCCTACGAGCAAGAGTTGTTTTCTGGTAAGAAGAGTATCTATTGAGCATTCATTGCCATACACAGTGCAAATTGCACTGGAGTCTGTTCCCAGCAAGTACAGTGTATTGAACTGAAGAGGAGCTACTGTTCTTGTCAGTTTCCTAAGCAGAGTTGAACTAGATATGGCCCGTGTGTGTATGAAGCACAGTTCTTTTGTTCTGAGCAAGCTGACAGTTCGGACCTCATAGGTAACACAGTAGGGTAGAAAGGTGCTCTTTTGTCAAAAGCAGAGTGTGTTTCTTGTAAGGTGAGCTAGTGTTTGTTTGCCAGTCCTAAATGGAGTTGAATCACATGCAGTTTCTGGTCCTACGAGCAAGAATTGTTTTCTGGTAAGAAGAGTCACTATTGCGCTCCCATTGTCATACACAGTGCAAATAGCACTCGCATCTGTTCCCATTAAGTACAGTGTATTGGACTGAAGAGGAGCTTCTGTTCTTGTCAGTTTTAAGTAGAGTTGAACTAGATATGGCCCGTGCATGTAGGAAGCACAGTTGTTTTGTTCTGAGCAAGCTCACTGTTCGGACCCCATAGGAAAAACTGTAGAGTAGAAGAGTGCTTTTTTCTCAGAAGCAGAGTGTGTTTCTGGTAAGGCGAGCTAGTGTTATTTTCGCAGTCCTATATGGAGTGGAATTACATGCAGCTTCTGGTCCTACGAGCAAGAGTTTTTTTCTGGTAAGAAGAAACACTATTGAGCTCCCATTGTCATACACAGGGCAAATAGCACTGGCGTCTGTTCCCAGCAAGTACAGTTTATTGGACTGAAGAGGAGCTACTGTTCTTGTCAGTTTCCTATCAGAGTTGAACTAGATATGGCCCGTTTGTGTAGGACGCACAGTTCTTTTGTTCAGAGCAAGCTCACTATTTGGACCCGAAAGGAAACACAGAGAGTAGAAGAGTGCTCTTTTCTCAAAAGCAGAGTGTGTTTCTTGTAAGGTGAGCTAGCATTTGTTTCACAGTCCTAAATGGAGTTGAATCACATGCAGTTTCTGGTCCTATGAGCAAGAGTTGTTTTCTGGTAAGAAGAGTCACTATTGCGCTCCCATTTTCATACACAGGGAAATAGCACTGGCGTCTGTTCCCAGCAAGTACAGTGTATGGGACTGAAGAGGATCTACTGTTCTTGTCAGTTTCCTATGCAGAATTGAACTAGATATGGCCGTGTGTGTAGGAAGCACAGTTCTTTTGTTCTGAGCAACCTCACTGTTCTGGCACTATAGGAAACACAGTAGAGTAGAAGAGTGATCTTTTTTCAAAAGCAGAGTGTGTTTCTTGTAAGGCGAGCTAGTGTTTGTTTCCCAGTCCTAAATGGAGTTCAATGACATGAAGTTTTTGGTCCTACGAGCAAGAGTTGTTTTCTGGTAAGGAAAGTCACTATTGTGCTCCCATTGCTATACACAGTGCAAATATCACTCGAGTCTGTTCCCATTATGTACAGTGTATTGGACTGAAGAGGAGCTACTGTTCTTGTCAGTTTCCTAAGTAGAGTTGAACTAGATATGGCCCGTGTGTGTGAAGCACAGTTTTTTTGTTCTGAGCAAGCTTACTGTTCGGACATCATAGGAAACACTGTAGAGTAGAAGAGTGCTCTTTTCTCAAAAGCAGAGTGTGTTTTTGTAAGGCGAGCTAGCCTTTGTTTCCCGTCCTAAATGGAGTTGAATCACATGCAGTTTCTGGTCCTACGATCAAGAGTTTTTTTTCTGGTATGAAGAGTCACTATTGAACTCCCATTGTCATACACAGGGCAAATAGCGCTAGCCTCTGTTCCCAGCAAGTACAATGTATTGGACTGAAGAGGAGCTACTCTTCTTGTCAGTTTCGTAAGCAGAGTTGAACTAGATATAGCCCGTGTGTGTAGGAAGCACAGTACTTTTGTTCTGAGCAAGCTCACTATTGTGACCCTATAGGAAACACAGTAGAGAAGAAGAGTGCTCTTTTCTCAAAAGCAGAGTGTGTTTCCTGTAAGGCGAGCTAGCGTTTGTTTCCCGTACTAAATGGAGTTGAATCACATGCAGTTTCTGGTCCTAGGAGCAACAGTTGTTTTCTGGTAAGAAGAGTCACTATTGCGCTCCCATTGTTATACTCAGGGTAAATAGCACTGGCGTCTGTTCCCAGCAAGTACAGTGTATGGGACTGAAGATGATCTACTGTTCTTGTCAGTTTCCTAAGCAGAATTGAACTAGATATGGCCATGTGTGTAGGAAGCACAGTTCTTTTGTTCTGAGCAAGCTCACTGTTCTGGCCCTAAAAGAAACACAGTAGAGTAGAAGAGTGCTCTTTTCTAAAAAGCGGAGTGTGTTTCTTGTAAGGAGAGCTAGCTTTTGTTTCCAAGTCCTAAAAGGAGTTGAATCCCATGCAGTTTCTGGTACTACGTGCAAGAGTTGTTTTCTGATACGAAGAGTCACTATTGTGCTCCCATTGCCATACACAGTGCAAATAGCACTGGCGTCTGTTCCCAGCAAGTACAGTGTATTGGACTGAAGAGGTGCTACTGTTGTTGTCTGTTTCCTAAGCAGAGTTGAACTAGATATTGCCCGTGTGTGTAGGAAGCACACTTCTTTTTTTCTGAGCAAGCTCACTGTTCGGATCCCATACGAAACACAGTAGAGTATAAGAGTGCTCTTTTCTCAAAAGAGGAGTGTGTTTATTTTAATGAAATCTAGAGTTTGTTTCCCAGTTCTAAATAGAGTTGAATCACATGCAGTTTCTTGTCCTACGAGCAAGAATTATTTTCTGGTAAGGAAAGTCATTATTGCGCTCCCGTTGCCACACTCAGTGCAAATAGCACTCACGTCTGTTCCCATCAAGTACCGTGTATTGGACTGAAGCGAAGCTACTGTTCTTGTCCGTTTCCTAAGCAGAATTGAGCTAGATATGGCCCGTGTGTGTAGGAAGCACAGTTCTTTTATTCTGAGCAAGCTCACTGTTTTGGCCCTATAGGAAACACAGTAGAGTAGAAGAGTGCTCTTTTCCAAAAGCAGAGTGTGTTTCTTTTAAGGCGAGCTAGCGTTTGTTTCCTAGTCCTAAATGGAGTGGAATCACATGCAGTTTTAGGTCCTACGAGCTAGAGTTGTTTTCTGGTTAGGAAAGTCATTATTGCGCTCCCATTGCCATACACAGTGCAAATAGCACTCGCGTATGTTCCCAGCAAGTACAGTGTTTTGGACTGAAGAGGAGCTACTGTTCTTGTCAGTTTCTTAAGCAGAGTTGATCTAGATATGGCCCCTGTGTGTAGGAAGAACAGTTCTTTTGTTCTGAGCAAGCTCAATGTTCGGATCCCATAGGAAACACAGTAGAGTAGAAGAGCGCGCTTTTCTCAAAAGCAGTGTGTGTTTCTTATAAGGCGAGCTAGTGTTTGTTTCCCAGTCAGAAATGGAGTTGAATCCCATGCAGTTTCTTGTCCTACGAGCAAGACTTGTTTTCAGGTAAGAAGAGTCACGATTGCGCTCCCTTTGCCATACACATTGCAAATAACACTCGCGTCTGTTCCCAGAAAGTACAGTTTATTGGACTGAAGAGGAGCTACTGTTCCTGTCAGTTACCCAAGCAGAGTTGAACTAGATATGGCTCATGTGTGTAGGAAGCACAGTTCTTTTGTTCTGAGCAAGCTCACTATTCTGGCCCTATAGGAAACACAGTAGAGTAGAAGAGTGCGCTTTTCTCAAAAGCAGTGTGTGTTTCTTATAAGGCGAGCTAGTGTTTGTTTCCCAGTCAGAAATGGAGTTGAATCCCATGCAGTTTCTTGTCCTATGAGCAAGAGTTGTTTTCTGTTAAGAAGAGTCACTATTGCGCTCCCATTGTCATACATATTACAAATAGCACTGGCGTCTGTTCAGAGCATGTACAGTGTATTGGACTGAAGAGGATCTACTGTTCTTGTCAGTTTCCTATGCAGAATTGAACTAGATATGACCGTGTGTGTAGGAAGCACAGTTCTTTTGTTCTGAGCAAGCTCACTGTTCTGGCCCTATAGGAAACACAGTAGAGTAGAAGAGTGATCTTTTCTCAAAAGCAAAGTGTGTTTCTTGTAAGGTGAGCTAGCGTTTGTTTCCCAGTTCTAAATGGAGTTGAATCACATGCAGTTTTTGGTTCTATGAGCTAGAGTAGTTTTCTGGTAAGGAAAGTCACTATTGCGCTACCATTGCCATACATAGTGCAAATAGCACTGGCGTCTGTTCCCTGCAAGTACAGTGTGTTGGACTGAAGATGAGCTACTGTTCTTGTCAATTTCCTAAGCAGAGTTGAACTAGATGTGGCCCCTGTGTGTAGGAAGCACAGTTCTTTTGTTCTGAGCAAACTCACTGTTCGGACCCCATGAAACACAGTAGTGTAGAAGAGTGCTCTTTTTCAAAAGCAGAGTGTGTTTCTTGTAAGGCGAACTAGCGTTTGTTTTCCATTCCTAAATGGAGTTGAATCACATGCAGTTTCTGGTCCTACGATCAAGAGTTGTTTTCTGGTAAGGAAAGTCACTATTGCGCTCTCATTGCCATGCACAGTGCAAATAGCCCTCCCGTCTGTTCCCAGCAAGTACAGTGTATTGGAATGAAGAGGAGCTACTGTTCTTGTCAGTTTCCTAAGCAGAGTTGAGCTAGCTATGTCCCGTGTGTGTAGGAACTACAGTTCTTTTGTTCTGAGCAAGCTCACTGTTCTGGCCCTAAAGGAAACACAGTAGAATAGAAGAGTGCTCTATTCTCAAAAGCATAGTGTGTTTCTTGGAAGGCAAGCTAGCGTTTTTTCCCAGTCCTAAATGGAGTTGAATCCCATGCAGTTTCTGGTCCTACGAGCAAGAGTTGTTTTCTGGTAAGAAGAGTATCTATTGAGCATTCATTGCCATACACAGTGCAAATAGCACTGGAGTCTGTTCCCAGCAAGTACAGTGTATTGGACTGAAGAGGAGCTACTGTTCTTGTCAGTTTCCTAAGCAGAGTTGAACTAGATATGGCCCGTGTGTGTATGAAGCACAGTTCTTTTTTTCTGAGCAAGCTGACAGTTCGGACCTCATAGGTAACACAGTAGGGTAGAAAGGTGCTCTTTTCTCAAAAGCAGAGTGTGTTTCTTGTAAGGCGAGCTAGTGTTTGTTTGCCAGTCCTAAATGGAGTTGAATTACATGCAGTTTCTGGTCCTACGAGCAAGAGTTGTTTTCTGGTAAGAAGAGTCACTATTGCGCTCCCATTGTCATACACAGGGCAAATAGCTCTGGCGTCTGTTCCCAGCATGTACAGTGTATTGGACTGAAGAGATTCTACTGTTCTTGTCAGTTGCCTAAGCAGAGTTGAACTAGCTATGTCCCGTGTGTGTAGGAACTACAGTTCTTTTGTTCTGAGCAAGCTCACTGTTATGGCCCTAAATGAAACACAGTAGAGTAGAAGAGTGCTCTTTTCTCAAAAGCAGAGTGTGTTTCTTGTAAGGCGAGCAAGCGTTTGTTTCCCAGTCAGAAACGGAGTTGAATCCCATGCAGGTTCTCATCCTATGATCAAGAGTTGTTTTCTGGTAAGAAGAGTCACTATTGTGCTCCCATTTCCATACACAGTGCAAATAGCACTGGCGTCTGTTCCCAGCAAGTACAGTGTATTGGACTGAAGAGGAGCTCCTGTTCTTGTCAGTTTCCTAAGCAGAGTTGAACTAGATATGGCCCGTGTGTGTAGGAAGCACAGTTCATTTGTCCTGAGCATGCTCACTGTTCAGACCCCATAGGAAACACAGAAGAGTAGAAGAGTGCTCTTTTCCCAAAAGCAGACTGTGTTTCTTGTTAGGCGAGCTAGTGTTTGTTTCCCAGTAAGAAATGGAGTTGAATCCCATTCAGTTTCTAGTCCTATGAGAAAGAGTTGTTTTCTGGTAAGAAGAGTCACTATTGCTCTCCCATTGCCATACACAGTGCAAATAGCACTCGCGTCTGTTCCCAGCAAGTACAGTGTATTGGACTGAAGAGGAGATCCTGTTCTTGTCAGTTTCCTAAGCAGAGTTGAACTAGATATGGCCCGTGTGTGTAGGAAGCACAGTTCTTTTGTTCTGAGCAAGCTCACAGTTCGGACCACATAGGTAACACAGTAGGGTAGAAAGGTGCTCTTTTCTCAAAAGCAGAGTGTGTTTCTTGTAAGGCGAGCTAGCGTTTGTTTTCCAGTCCTAAATGGAGTTGAATCACATGCAGTTTCTGGTCCTACGATAAAGAGTTGTTTTCTGGTAAGATGAGTAACTATTGCGCTCCCTTGTCAACACAGGGCAAATAGCACTGGCATCTCTTCCCAGCATGTACAGTGTATTGGACGGATGAGGAGCTACTATTCTTGTCAGTTTCATAAGCAGAGTTGAAGTATATATGGCCCCTGTGTGTAGGAGGCACAGTTCTTTTGTTCTGAGAAAGCTCACTGTTCTGGCTCTATTGGAAACGCAGAAGAGTAGAAGAGTGCTCTTTTCTCAAAAGCACAGTGTCTTTCTTGTAAGGCGAGCTAGCATTTGTTTTGCAGTCCTAAATGGAGTTGAGTCACATGCAGTTTCTGGTCCTATGAGCAAGAGTTGTTTTCTGGTAAGATGAGTAACTATTGCGCTCCCTTTGTCAACACAGGGCAAATAGCACTGGCATCTGGTCCCAGCATGTACAGAATATTCGACGGAATAGGAGCTACTTTTCTTGTCAGTTTCATAAGCAGAGTTGAACTAGATATGGCCGCAGTGTGTAGGAAGCACAGTTCTTTTGTTCTGATCAAGCTCACTGTTCTAGCGCTATAGGAAACACAGTAGAGTAGAAGAGTGCTCTTTTCTCAAAAGCAGAGTGTGTTTCTTGTAAGGTGAGCTAGCGTTTGTTTCCCAGTCCTAAATGGAGTTGAATCACATGCAGTTTCTGGTTACGAGCAAGAGTTGTTTTCTGGTAAGGAAAGTCACTATTGCGCTCCCTTAGCCACACACAGTGCAAATAGCACTCGCGTATGTTCCCAGCAAGTACAGGGTAATGGAAAGAAGAGGATATACTGTTCTTGTCAGTTTCCTAAGCAGAGTGGAACTAGATATGACCCGTGTGTGTAGGAAGCACCGTTCTTTTTTCTGAGCAGCTCACGGTTCCGAGCCCATAGGAAACACAGTAGAGTAGAAGAGTGCTCTTTTCTCAAAAGCAGAGTGTGTTTCTTGTAAGGCGAGCTAGCGTTTGTTAGCCAGTCCTAAATGGAGTTGAATCACATGCAGTTTCTGGTCCTACGAGTAAGAGTTTTTTTCTGTTAAGAAGAGTCACTATTACGCTCCCATTTTCATACACAGCGCAAATAGCACTGTCGTCTGTTCCCAGCATGTACAATGTATTGGACTGAAGATGATCTACTGTTCTTGTCAGTTTCCAAAGCAGAGTTGAACTAGATATGGCCCGTTTGTGTAGGAACCACAGTTCTTTTGTTCTGAGCAAGCTCACTCTTCTGGCCCTATAGGAAAAACAGTAGAGTAGAAGAGTGCTCTTTCCTCAAAACGAGAGTGTGTTTCTTGTAAGGTGAGCTAGCGTTTGTTTCCCAGTCCTAAATGGAGTTGAATCACATGCAGTTTCAGGTCCTACGAGCAAGAGTTGTTTTCTGGTAAAAAGAGTCACTATTGTGCTCCCATTGGCATACACAGGGCAAATAGCACGGGCGTCTGTTCCCTGCATGTAAAGTGTATTGGACTGAGGAGGATCTACTCTTCTTGTCAGTTTCCTAAGCAGAGTTGAACTAGATATGGCCCGTGTGTAGGAAGCACAGTTCTTTTGTTCTGAGCAAGCTCACTGTTCTGGCCCTATAAGAAACACAGTAGAGTAGAAGAGTGCTCTTTTCTCAAAAGCAGAGTGTGTTTCTTCTAAGGCGAGCTATGGTTTGTTTCCCAGTCCTAAATGGAGTTGAATCACATGCAGTTTCTGGTCCTACAGGCAAGAGTTGTTTTCTGGTGGGAAGAGTCACTATTGAGCTCCCATTGTCATACACAGTGCAAATAGCTCTCGCGTCTGCTCCCAGCAAGTACATTGTATTAGACAGAAGAGGAGCTACTGTTCTTGTCAGTTTCCTATGCAGAGTTGTACTAGATATGGCCCGTGTGTGTAGGAAGCACAGTTCTTTTGTTCTGAGCAAGCTCACTGTTCTGAACCTATAGGAAACACAGTAGAGTAGAAGAGTGCTCTTTTCTCAAAAGCAGAGTGTGTTTCATGTAAGTCTAGCTAGTGTTTGTTTACCAGTGAGAAATGAAGTTGAATCCCATGCAGTTTCTGGTCCTACGAGCAAGAGTTGTTTTCTGGTAAGAAGAGTCACTATTGCGCTCTCATGGCCATACACAGTGCAAATAGCACTCGCGTCTGCTCCTAGCAAGTACAGTGTATTGGACTGAAGAGGAGCTACTGTTCTTGTCAGTTTCCTAAGCAGAGTTGAACTAGATATGGCCCGTGTGTAGGAAGCACAGTTCTTTTTTTCTGAGCAAGCTCACTGTTCTGGCCCTGTAGGAAACACAGTAGAGTAGAAGAATGCTCTTTTCTCAAAAGCAGAGTGTGTTTCTTGTAAGGGGAGCTAGCGTTTTTTTCCCAGTCCTACATGGAATTGAATCACATGCAGTTTCTGGTACTACGAGCAAGAGTTGTTTTCTGGTAAGGAAAGTCACTATGGTGCTTCCTTTGCCATACACAGTGCAAATAGCACTCGCGTCTGCTCACAGCAAATACAGTGTATTGGACTGAAGAGGAGCTACTGTTCTTGTCAGTTTCCGAAGCAGAGTTGAACTAGATATGGCCCATGTGTGTAGGAAGCACAGTTCTTTTGTTCTGAGCAACTCACTGTTCGGACCCCATAGGAAACACAGTAGAGTAGGCGAGTGCTCTTTTCTCAAAAGCAGAGTGTGTTTCTTGTAAGGCTAGCTAGTGTTTGTTTCCCATTCAGAAACACAGTTGAATCACACGCAGTTTCTGGTCCTACGAGCAAGAGTTGTTTTCTGGTAAGAAGAGTCACTATTGCGCTCCCTTAGCCACACACAGTGCAAATAGCACTCGCGTATGTCCCAGTACGTACAGTGTATTGGAAAGAAGAGGATATACTGTTCTTGTCATTTTTCTAAGCAGAGTGGAACTAGATATGACCCGTGTGTGTAGGAAGCACAGTTCTTTTTTCTGAGAAAGCTCACGGTTCCGAGCACATAGGAAACACAGTAGAGTAGAAGAGTGCTCTTTTCTCAAAAGCAGAGTGTGTTTCTTGTAAGGCGAGCTAGCGTTTGTTTCCCAGTCCTAAATGGAGTTGAATCCCATGCAGTTTCTGGTCCTACGAGCAAGAGTTGTTTTCTGGTAAGAAGAGTCACTATTGCGCTCCCATTGCCATACACAGGGCAAATAGCACTGGCATCTGTTCCCAGCATGTACAGTGTGTTAGACTGAAGATGATCTACTGTTCTTGTCAGTTTCCTAAGCAGAGTTGAACTAGATATGGCCTGTGTTTATAGGAAGCACAGTTCTTTTGTTCTGAGCAAGCTCACTGTTCTGGCCCTATTGGAAACACAGTAGAGTAGAGGAGTGCTCTTTTCTCAAAAGCAGAGTGTGTTTTTTGTAAGGCATGCTAGCGTTTGTTTCCCAATCCTAAATGGAGTTGAATCACATGCAGTTTCTTGTCCTACGAGCAAGAGTTGTTTTCTGGTAAAAAGAGTCACTATTGCTCTCCCATTTCCATACATAGTGCAAATAGCACTCGCGTCTGTTCCCAGCAAGTACAGTGTATTGTACAGTAGAGGAGCTACTGTTCTTGTCAGTTTCCTAAGCAGAGTTGAACTAGATATGGCCAGTGTGTGTAGGAAGCACAGTTCTTTTATTCTGAGCAAGCTCACTGTTCTGGCCCTTTAGGAAACACAGTAGAGCAGAAGAGTGCTCTTTTCTCAAAAGCAGAGTGTGTTTCTTGTAAGGCGAGCTAGCTTTTGTTTCCCAGTCCTAAATGGAATTGAATCACATGCAGTTTCTGGTACTATGAGCAAGAGTTGTTTTCTGGTAAGGAAAGTCACTATGGTGCTCCCATTGCCATACACAGGGCAAATAGCACTCGCGTCTGCTCCCAGCAAGTACGGTGTATTGGACTGAAGAGGAGCTACTGTTCTTGTCAGTTTCCGAAGCAGATTTGAACTAGATATGGCCCATGTGTGTAGGAAGCACAGTTCTTTTGTTCTGAGCAAGATCAGTGTTCGGACCCCATAGGAAACACAGTAGAGTAGAAGAGTGCTCTTTTCTCAAAAGCATAGTGTGTTTCTTGGAAGGCAAGCTACCGTTTTTTCCCAGTCCTAAATGGAGTTGAATCCCATGCAGTTTCTGGTCCTATGAGCAAGAGTTGTTTTCTGGTAAGAAGAGTATCTATTGAGCATTCATTGCCATACACAGTGCAGATAGCACTGGAGTCTGTTCCCAGCAAGTACAGTGTATTGGACTGAAGAGGAGCTACTGTTCTTGTCAGTTTCCTAAGCAGAGTTGAACTAGATATGGCCCGTGTGTGTATGAAGCACAGTTCTTTTGTTCTGAGCAAGCTCACAGTTCGGACCACATAGGTAACACAGTAGGGTAGAAAGGTGCTCTTTTCTCAAAAGCAGAGTGTGTTTCTTGTAAGGCGAGCTAGTGTTTGTTTGCCAGTCCTAAATGGAGTTGAATCACATGCTGTTTCTGGTCCTACGAGCAAGAGTTGTTTTCTGGTAAGAAGAGTCACTATTGTGCTCCCATTGTCATACACAGGGCAAATAGCTCTGGCGTCTGTTCCCAGCATGTACAGTGTATTGGACTGAAGAGATTCTACTGTTCTTGTCAGTTGCCTAAGCAGAGTTGAACTAGCTATGTCCCGTGTGTGTAGGAACTACAGTTCTTTTGTTCTGAGCAAGCTCACTGTTATAGCCCTAAAGGAAACACAGTAGAGTAGAAGAGTGCTCTTTTCTCAAAAGCAGAGTGTGTTTCTTGTATTGCGAGCAAGCGTTTGTTTCCCAGTCAGAAACGGAGTTGAATCCCATGCAGGTTCTCATCCTATGATCAAGAGTTGTTTTCTGGTAAGAAGAGTCACTATTGTGCTCCCATTGCCATACACAGTGCAAATAGCACTGGTGTCTGTTCCCAGCAAGTACAGTGTATTGGATTGAAAAGGATCTCCTGTTCTTGTCAGTTTCCTAAGCAGAGTTGAACTAGATATGGCCCGTGTGTGTAGGAAGCACAGTTCATTTGTCCTGAGCATGCTCACTGTTTGGACCCCATAGGAAACACAGAAGAGTAGAAGAGTGTTCTTTTCCCAAAAGCAGACTGTGTTTCTTGTTAGGCAAGCTAGTGTTTGTTTCCCAGTCAGAAATAGAGTTGAATCCCATGCAGTTTCTAGTCCTATGAGAAAGAGTTGTTTTCTGGTAAGAAGAGTCACTATTGCGCTCCCATTGCCATACACAGTGCAAATAGCACTCGCGTCTGTTCCCAGCAAGTACAGTGTATTGGACTAAAGAGGAGATCCTGTTCTTGTCAGTTTCCTAAGCAGAGTTGAACTAGGTATGGCCCGTGTGTGTAGGAAGCACAGTTCTTTTGTTCTGAGCAAGCTCACAGTTCGGACCCCATAGGTAACACAGTAGGGTAGAAAGGTGCTCTTTTCTCAAAAGCAGAGTGTGTTTCTTGTAAGGGGAGCTAGCGTTTGTTTCCCAGTCCTACATGGAATTGAATCACATGCAGTTTCTGGTACTACGAGCAAGAGTTGTTTTCTGGTAAGGAAAGTCACTATGGTGCTCCCTTTGCCATACACAGTGCAAATAGCACTCGCGTCTGCTCACAGCAAGTACAGTGTATTGGACTGAAGAGGAGCTACTGTTCTTGTCAGTTTCCGAAGCAGAGTTGAACTAGATATGGCCCATGTGTGTAGGAAGCACAGTTCTTTTGTTCTGAGCAACTCACTGTTCGGACCCCATAGGAAACACAGTAGAGTAGGCAAGTGCTCTTTTCTCAAAAGCAGAGTGTGTTTCTTGTAAGGCTAGCTAGTGTTTGTTTCCCAGTCAGAAACAGAGTTGAATCACACGCAGTTTCTGGTCCTACGAGCAAGAGTTGTTTTCTGGTAAGAAGAGTCACTATTGCGCTCCCATTCCATACACAGTGCAAATAGCACTCGTGTCTGCTCCCAGCAAGTACAGTGTATTGGACTGAAGAGGAGCTACTGTTCTTGTCAGTTTCCTTAGCAGAGTTGAACTAGATGTGGCCCTTTTGTGTAGGAAACACAGTTCTTTTGTTCTGAGCAAGCTCACTGTTCTGACCCTATAGGAAACACAGTAGAGTAGAAGAGTGCTCTTTTCTCAAAAGCAGAGTGTGTTTCTTGTAAAGGAAGCTAGCATTTGTTTCCCAGTTTTAAATGGAGTTGAATCACATGCAGTTTCTGGTCCTACGAGAAAGAGTTGTTTTCTGGTAAGGAAAGTAACTATTGTGCTCCCTTAGCCACACACAGTGCAAATAGCACTCGCGTATGTTCCCAGAAAGTACAGTGTATTGAAAAGAAGAGGATATACTGTTCTTGTCATTTTTCTAAGCAGAGTGGAACTAGATATGACCCGTGTGTGTAGGAAGCACAGTTCTTTTTTCTGAGCAAGCTCACAGTTCCGAGAACATAGGAAACACAGTAGAGTAGAAGAGTGCTCTTTTCTCAAAAGCAGAGTGTGTTTCTTGTAAGGCGAGCGAGCGTTTGTTTCCCAGTCCTAAATGGAGTTGAATCCCATGCAGTTTCTGGTCCTACGAGCAAGAGTTGTTTTCTGGTAAGAAGAGTCACTATTGCGCTCCCATTGCCATACACTGGGCAAATAGCACTGGCATCTGTTCCCAGCATGTACAGTGTGTTAGACTGAAGCGGATCTACTGTTCTTGTCAGTTTCCTAAGCGGAGTTAAACTAGATATGGCCGGTGTGTATAGGAAGCACAGTTCTTTTGTTCTGAGCAAGCTCACTGTTCTGGCCCTATAGGAAACACAGTAGAGTAGAAGAGTGCTCTTTTCTCAAAAGCAGAGTGTGTTTCTTGTAAGGCGAGCTAGCGTTTATTTCCCAGTCCTAAATGGAGTTGAATCACATGCAGTTTCTGGTCCTATGAGCAAGAGTTGTTTTCTGGTAAAAAGAGTCACTATTGTGCTTCTTCTGCCATACACAGTGCAAATAGCACTTGCGTCTGTTCCCAGCAAGTACAGTGTATTGTACAGTAGAGGAGCTACTGTTCTTGTCAGTTTCCTAAGCAGAGTTGAACTAGATACGGCCAGTGTGTGTAGGAAGCACAGTTCTTTTGTTCTGAGCAAGCTCACTCTTCTGGTCCTTTAGGAAACACAGTTGAGCAGAAGAGTGCTCTTTTCTCAAAAGCAGAGTGTGTTTCTTGTAAGGCGAGCTAGCGTTTGTTTCCCAATCCTAAACGGAATTGAATCACATGCAGTTTCTGGTACTACGAGCAAGAGTTGTTTTCTGGTAAGGAAAGTCACTATGGTGCTTCCTTTGCCATACACAGTGCAAATAGCACTCGCGTCTGCTCACAGCAAATACAGTGTATTGGACTGAAGAGGAGCTACTGTTCTTGTCAGTTTCCTAAGCAGAGTTGAACTAGATATGGCCCATGTGTGTAGGAAGCACAGTTCTTTTGTTCTGAGCAACTCACTGTTCGGACCCCATAGGAAACACAGTAGAGTAGGCGAGTGCTCTTTTCTCAAAAGCAGAGTGTGTTTCTTGTAAGGCTAGCTAGTGTTTGTTTCCCAGTCAGAAACAGAGTTGAATCACACGCAGTTTCTGGTCCTACGAGCAAGAGTTGTTTTCTGGTAAGAAGAGTCACTATTGTGCTCCCTTAGCCACACACAGTGCAAATAGCACTCGCGTATGTTCCCAGTATGTACAGTGTATTGGAAAGAAGAGGATATACTGTTCTTGTCATTTTTCTAAGCAGAGTGGAACTAAATATGACCCGTGTGTGTAGGAAGCACAGTTCTTTTTTCTGAGAAAGCTCACGGTTCCGAGCACATAGGAAACACAGTAGAGTAGAAGAGTGCTCTTTTCTCAAAAGCAGAGTGTGTTTCTTGTAAGGCGAGCTAGCGTTTGTTTCCCAGTCCTAAATGGAGTTGAATCCCATGCAGTTTCTGGTCCTACGAGCAAGAGTTGTTTTCTGGTAAGAAGAGTCACTATTGCTCTCCCATTGCCATACACAGGGCAAATAGCACTGGCATCTGTTCCCAGCATGTACAGTGTGTTAGACTGAAGATGATCTACTGTTCTTGTCAGTTTCCTAAGCAGAGTTGAACTAGATATGGCCTGTGTTTATAGGAAGCACAGTTCTTTTGTTCTGAGCAAGCTCTCTGTTCTGGCCCTATTGGAAACACAGTAGAGTAGAGGAGTGCTCTTTTCTCAAAAGCAGAGTGTGTTTTTTGTAAGGCATGCTAGCGTTTGTTTCCCAGTCCTAAATGGAGTTAAATCACATGCAGTTTCTTGTCCTACAAGCAAGAGTTGTTTTCTGGTAAAAAGAGTCACTATTGCTCTCCCATTTCCATACATAGTGCAAATAGCACTCGCGTCTGTTCCCAGCAAGTACAGTGTATTGTACAGTAGAGGAGCTACTGTTCTTGTCAGTTTCCTAAGCAGAGTTGAACTAGATATGGCCAGTGTGTGTAGGAAGCACAGTTCTTTTATTCTGAGCAAGCTCACTGTTCTGGCTCTTTAGGAAACACAGTAGAGCAGAAGAGTGCTCTTTTCTCAAAAGCAGAGTGTGTTTCTTGTAAGGCGAGCTAGCTTTTGTTTCCCAGTCCTAAATGGAATTGAATCACATGCAGTTTCTGGTACTACGAGCAAGAGTTGTTTTCTGGTAAGGAAAGTCACTATGGTGCTCCCATTGCCATACACAGGGCAAATAGCACTCGCGTCTGCTCCCAGCAAGTACAGTGTATTGGACTGAAGAGGAGCTACTGTTCTTGTCAGTTTCCGAAGCAGATTTGAACTAGATATGGCCCATGTGTGTAGGAAGCACAGTTCTTTTGTTCTGAGCAAGATCACTGTTTGGACCCCATAGGAAACACAATAGAGTAGAAGAGTGCTCTTTTCTCAAAAGCATAGTGTGTTTCTTGGAAGGCAAGCTACCGTTTTTTCCCAGTCCTAAATGGAGTTGAATCCCATGCAGTTTCTGGTCCTATGAGCAAGAGTTGTTTTCTGGTAAGAAGAGTATCTATTGAGCATTCATTGCCATACACAGTGCAAATAGCACTGGAGTCTGTTCCCAGCAAGTACAGTGTATTGGACTGAAGAGGAGCTACTGTTCTTGTCAGTTTCCTAAGCAGAGTTGAGCTAGATATGGCCCGTGTGTGTATGAAGCACAGTTCTTTTGTTCTGAGCAAACTCACAGTTCGGACCACATAGGTAACACAGTAGGGTAGAAAGGTGCTCTTTTCTCAAAAGCAGAGTGTGTTTCTTGTAAGGCGAGCTAGTGTTTGTTTGCCAGTCCTAAATGGAGTTGAATCACATGCTGTTTCTGGTCCTACGAGCAAGAGTTGTTTTCTGGTAAGAAGAGTCACTATTGTGCTCCCATTGTCATACACAGGGCAAATAGCTCTGGCGTCTGTTCCCAGCATGTACAGTGTATTGGACTGAAGAGGATCTACTGTTCTTGTCAGTTGCCTAAGCAGAGTTGAACTAGCTATGTCCCGTGTGTGTAGGAACTACAGTTCTTTTGTTCTGAGCAAGCTCACTGTTATAGCCCTAAAGGAAACACAGTAGAGTAGAAGAGTGCTCTTTTCTCAAAAGCAGAGTGTGTTTCTTGTAAGGCGAGCAAGCGTTTGTTTCCCAGTCAGAAACGGAGTTGAATCCCATGCAGGTTCTCATCCTACGATCAAGAGTTGTTTTCTGGTAAGAAGAGTCACTATTGTGCTCCCATTGCCATACACAGTGCAAATAGCACTGGCGTCTGTTCCCAGCAAGTACAGTGTATTCGATTGAAAAGGATCTCCTGTTCTTGTCAGTTTCCTAAGCAGAGTTGAACTAGATATGGCCCGTGTGTGTAGGAAGCACAGTTCATTTGTCCTGAGCATGCTCACTGTTCGGACCCCATAGGAAACACAGAAGAGTAGAAGAGTGCTCTTTTCCCAAAAGCAGACTGTGTTTCTTGTTAGGCGAGCTAGTGTTTGTTTCCCAGTCAGAAATAGAGTTGAATCCCATGCAGTTTCTAGTCCTATGAGAAAGAGTTGTTTTCTGGTAAGAAGAGTCACTATTGCGCTCCCATTGCCATACACAGTGCAAATAGCACTCGCGTCTGTTCCCAGCAAGTACAGTGTATTGGACTGAAGAGGAGATCCTGTTCTTGTCAGTTTCCTAAGCAGAGTTGAACTAGGTATGGCCCGTGTGTGTAGGAAGCACAGTTCTTTTGTTCTGAGCAAGCTCACAGTTCGGACCCCATAGGTAACACAGTAGGGTAGAAAGGTGCTCTTTTCTCAAAAGCAGAGTGTGTTTCTTGTAAGGGGAGCTAGCGTTTGTTTCCCAGTCCTACATGGAATTGAATCACATGCAGTTTCTGGTACTACGAGCAAG
This sequence comes from Peromyscus eremicus, assembly GCF_949786415.1. NCBI lineage: Eukaryota > Metazoa > Chordata > Mammalia > Rodentia > Cricetidae > Peromyscus > Peromyscus eremicus. The sequence goes on along the minus strand of NW_026735291.1, from coordinate 15,140 downwards.
AGTTGTTTTCTGGTAAGGAAAGTCACTATGGTGCTCCCTTTGCCATACACAGTGCAAATAGCACTCGCGTCTGCTCACAGCAAGTACAGTGTATTGGACTGAAGAGGAGCTACTGTTCTTGTCAGTTTCCGAAGCAGAGTTGAAGTAGATATGGCCCATGTGTGTAGGAAGCACAGTTCTTTTGTTCTGAGCAACTCACTGTTCGGAACCCATAGGAAACACAGTAGAGTAGGCAAGTGCTCTTTTCTCAAAAGCAGAGTGTGTTTCTTGTAAGGCTAGCTAGTGTTTGTTTCCCAGTCAGAAACAGAGTTGAATCACACGCAGTTTCTGGTCCTACGAGCAAGAGTTGTTTTCTGGTAAGAAGAGTCACTATTGCGCTCCCATTGCCATACACAGTGCAAATAGCACTCGCGTCTGCTCCCAGCAAGTACAGTGTATTGGACTGAAGAGGAGCTACTGTTCTTGTCAGTTTCCTTAGCAGAGTTGAACTAGATGTGGCCCTTTTGTGTAGGAAACACAGTTCTTTTGTTCTGAGCAAGCTCACTGTTCTGACCCTATAGGAAACACTGTAGAGTAGAAGAGTGCTCTTTTCTCAAAAGCAGAGTGTGTTTCTTGTAAAGGAAGCTAGCATTTGTTTCCCAGTTTTAAATGGAGTTGAATCACATGCAGTTTCTGGTCCTACGAGAAAGAGTTGTTTTCTGGTAAGGAAAGTAACTATTGTGCTCCCTTAGCCACACACAGTGCAAATAGCACTCGCGTATGTTCCCAGAAAGTACAGTGTATTGAAAAGAAGAGGATATACTGTTCTTGTCATTTTTCTAAGCAGAGTGGAACTAGATATGACCCGTGTGTGTAGGAAGCACAGTTCTTTTTTCTGAGCAAGCTCACAGTTCCGAGAACATAGGAAACACAGTAGAGTAGAAGAGTGCTCTTTTCTCAAAAGCAGAGTGTGTTTCTTGTAAGGCGAGCGAGCGTTTGTTTCCCAGTCCTAAATGGAGTTGAATCCCATGCAGTTTCTGGTCCTATGAGCAAGAGTTGTTTTCTGGTAAGAAGAGTCACTATTGCGCTCCCATTGCCATACACTGGGCAAATAGCACTGGCATCTGTTCCCAGCATGTACAGTGTGTTAGACTGAAGAGGATCTACTGTTCTTGTCAGTTTCCTAAGCGGAGTTAAACTAGATATGGCCCGTGTGTATAGGAAGCACAGTTCTTTTGTTCTGAGCAAGCTCACTGTTCTGGCCCTATAGGAAACACAGTGGAGTAGAAGAGTGCTCTTTTCTCAAAAGCAGAGTGTGTTTCTTGTAAGGTGAGCTAGCGTTTGTTTCCTAGTCGAAATGTAGTTGAATCACATGCAGTTTCTGGTCCTACGAACAAGAATTGTTTTGTGGTAAGGAAAATCACTGTTGTGCTCCCATTGCCATACACAGTGCAAATAGTACTCGCGTCTGTTCCCAGCAAGTACAGTGTATTGGACTGAAGGTGAGTTACTGTTCTTGTCAGGTTCCTAAGCAGAGTTGAACTAGATATGGCCCATGTGTGTAGAAAGCACAGTTCTTTTGTTCTGAGCAAGCTCACTGTTCTGGTCCTATAGGAAACACAGTAGAGTAGAAGAGTGCTCTCTTCTCTGAAGCAGAGTGTGTTTCTTGTAAGGTGAACTAGTGTTTGTTTCCCAGTCCTAAATGGAGTTGAGTCACATGCAGTTTTTGGTCGTACAACCAAGGGTTGTTTTCTGGTAAGAAGAGTCACTATTGCGCTTCCATTGCCATACACAGTACAAATAGCACTTGCGTCTGTTCCCAGCAAGTACAGTGTATTGGTCTGAAGAGGAGCTACTGTTCTTGTCAGGTTCCTAAGCAGAGTTGAACTAAATATGGCCTGTGTGTAGGATGCATAGTTCTTTTGTTCTGAGCAAGCAAACTGTTCGGACCCCATAGAAAACACAGTAGAGTAGAAGAGTGCTCTTTTCTCAAAAGCAGAGTATTTTTCTTGTAAGGCGAGCTAGTGTTTGTTTCCCAGTCAGAAATGGAGTTGAATCCCATGCAGTTTCTGGTCCTACGAGCAAGAGTTGTTTTCTGGTAAGAAGAGTCACTATTGCGCTTCCATTGTCATTCACAGTGCAAATAGCACTCGCATCTGTTCCCAGCAAGTTCCGTGTATTGGACTGAAGAGGAGCTACTGTTCTTGTCAGTTTCCTAAGCAGAGTTGAACCTGATATGGCTCGTGTGTGTAGGAAGCACAGTTCTTTTGTTCTGAGCAAGCTCACTGTTCTCGCGCTAAAGGAAAAACAGTAGAGTAGATGAGTGCTCCTTCCTCAAAAGCAGAGTGTGCTACTTGTAAGGCGAGCTAGCGTTTGTTTCCCAGTCCTAAATGGAGTTGAATCCCATGCTGTTTCTGGTCCTACGAGCAAGAGTTGTTTTCTGGTAAGAAGAGTCACTATTGCGCTCCCATTGCCATACACAGGGCAAATAGCACTGGCATCTGTTACCAGCATGTACAGTGTATTGGACGGATGAGGAGCTACTATTGTTGTCAGTTTCATAAGCAGAGTTGAACTAGATATGGCCCCTGTGTGTAGGAGGCACAGTTCTTTTGTTCTGAGCAAGCTCACTGTTCTGGCTCTATTGGAAACACAGAAGAGTAGAAGAGTGCTATTTTCTCAAAAGCACAGTGTGTTTCTTGTAAGGCGAGCTAGCGTTTGTTTCCCAGTCCTAAATCGAGTTGAATCACATGCAGTTTCTGGTCCTATGAGCAAGAGTTGTTTTCTGGTAAAAAGAGTCACTATTGCGCTCCCATTTCCATACACAGTGCAAATAGCACTTGCGTCTGTTCCCAGCAAGTACAGTGTATTGTACAGTAGAGGAGCTACTGTTCTTGTCAGTTTCCTAAGCAGAGTTGAACTAGATATGGCCAGTGTGTGTAGGAAGCACAGTTCTTTTGTTCTGAGCAAGCTCACTGTTCTGGCCCTTTAGGAAACACAGTTGAGCAGAAGAGTGCTCTTTTCTCAAAAGCAGAGTGTGTTTCTTCTAAGGCGAGCTAGCGTTTGTTTCCCAGTCCTAAATGGAATTGAATCACATGCAGTTTCTGGTACTATGAGCAAGAGTTGTTTTCTGGTAAGGAAAGTCACTATGGTGCTCCCATTGCCATACACAGGGCAAATAGCACTCGCGTCTGCTCCCAGCAAGTACAGTGTATTGGACTGAAGAGGAGCTACTGTTCTTGTCAGTTTCCGAAGCAGATTTGAACTAGATATGGCCCATGTGTGTAGGAAGCACATTTCTTTTGTTCTGAGCAAGCTCACTGTTCGGACCCCATAGGAAACACAGTAGAGTAGAAGAGTGCTCTTTTCTCAAAAGCATAGTGTGTTTCTTGCAAGGCAAGCTAGCGTTTTTTCCCAGTCCTAAATGGAGTTGAATCCCATGCAGTTTCTGGTCCTACGAGCAAGAGTTGTTTTCTGGTAAGAAGAGTATCTATTGAGCATTCATTGCCATACACAGTGCAAATAGCACTGGAGTCTGTTCCCAGCAAGTACAGTGTATTGGACTGAAGAGGAACTACTGTTCTTGTCAGTTTCCTAAGCACAGTTGAACTAGATATGGCCCGTGTGTGTATGAAGCACAGTTCTTTTGTTCTGAGCAAGCTCACAGTTCGGACCCCATAGGTAACACAGTAGGGTAGAAAGGTGCTCTTTTCTCAAAAGCAGAGTGTGTTTCTTGTAAGGCGAGCTAGTGTTTGTTTGCCAGTCCTAAATGGAGTTGAATCACATGCTGTTTCTGGTCCTACGAGCAAGAGTTGTTTTCTGGTAAGAAGAGTCACTATTGTGCTCCCATTGTCATACACAGGGCAAATAGCTCTGGCGTCTGTTCCCAGCATGTACAGTGTATTGGACTGAAGAGATTCTACTGTTCTTGTCAGTTGCCTAAGCAGAGTTGAACTAGCTATGTCCCGTGTGTGTAGGAACTACAGTTCTTTTGTTCTGAGCAAGCTCACTGTTATGGCCCTAAAGGAAACACAGTAGAGTAGAAGAGTGCTCTTTTCTCAAAAGCAGAGTGTGTTTCTTGTAAGGCGAGCAAGCGTTTGTTTCCCAGTCAGAAACGGAGTTGAATCCCATGCAGGTTCTCATCCTACGATCAAGAGTTGTTTTCTGGTAAGAAGAGTCACTATTGTGCTCCCATTGCCATACACAGTGCAAATAGCACTGGCGTCTGTTCCCAGCAAGTACAGTGTATTGGACTGAAGAGGATCTCCTGTTCTTGTCAGTTTCCTAAGCAGAGTTGAACTAGATATGGCCCGTGTGTGTAGGAAGCACAGTTCATTTGTCCTGAGCGGGCTCACTGTTCGGACCCCATAGGAAACACAGAAGAGTAGAAGAGTGCTCTTTTCCCAAAAGCAGACTGTGTTTCTTGTTAGGCGAGCTAGTGTTTGTTTCCCAGTCAGAAATGGAGTTGAATCCCATGCAGTTTCTAGTCCTATGAGAAAGAGTTGTTTTCTGGTCAGAAGAGTCACTATTGCGCTCCCATTGCCATACACAGTGCAAATAGCACTCGCGTCTATTCCCAGCAAGTACAGTGTATTGGACTGAAGAGGAGATCCTGTTCTTGTCAGTTTCCTAAGCAGAGGTGAACTAGATATGGCCCGTGTGTGTAGGAAGCACAGTTCTTTTGTTCTGAGCAAGCTCACAGTTCGTACCCCATAGGTAACACAGTAGGGTAGAAAGGTGCTCTTTTCTCAAAAGCAGAGTGTGTTTCTTGCAAGGCGAGCTAGCATTTGTTTCCCAGTCCGAAATGGATTTGAATCACATGCAGTTTCTGGTCCTACGATAAAGAGTTGTTTTCTGGTAAGATGAGTAACTATTGCGCTCCCTTGACAACACAGGGCAAATAGCACTGGCATCTGGTCCCAGCATGTACAGAGTATTCGACGGAAGAGGAGCTACTTTTCTTGTCAGTTTCATAAGCAGAGTTGAACTAGATATGACCCGTGTGTGTAGGAAGCACAGTTCTTTTTTCTGAGCAAGCTCACGGTTCCGAGGCCATAGGAAACACAGTAGAGTAGAAGAGTGCTCTTTTCTCAAAAGCAGAGTGTGTTTCTTGTAAGGCAAGCTAGTGTTTGTTTCCCAGTCCTAAATGGAGTTGAATCACATGCAGTTTCTAGTCCTACGAGTAAGAGTTTTTTTCTGTTAAGAAGAGTCACTATTACGCTCCCATTGTCATACACAGCGCAAATAGCACTGTCGTCTGTTCCCAGCATGTACAATGTATTGGACTGAAGAGGATCTACTGCTCTTGTCAGTTTCCAAAGCAGAGTTGAACTAGATATGGCCCGTTTGTGTAAGAACCACAGTTCTTTTGTTCGGAGCAAGCTCACTCTTCTGGCCCTATAGGAAACACAGTAGAGTAGAAGAGTGCTCTTTCCTCAAAAGCAGAGTGTGTTTCTTGTAAGGCTAGCTAGCATTTGTTTGCCAGTCCTAAATGGAGTTGAATCCCATGCAGTTTCTGGTCCTACGAGCAAGAGTTGTTTTCTGGTAAGAGAGTCACTATTGCGCTCCCATTGCCATACACTGGGCAATAGCACTGGCATCTGTTCCCAGCATGTACAGTGTGTTAGACTGAAGAGGATCTACTGTTCTTGTCAGTTTCCTAAGCAGAGTTGAACTAGATACGGCCCGTGTGTATAGGAAGCACAGTTCTTTTGTTCTGAGCAAGTTCACTATTCTGGCCCTATAGGAAACACAGTAGAGTAGAAGAGTGCTCTTTTCTCAAAAGCAGAGTGTGTTTCTTGTAAGGCTAGCTAGTGTTTGTTTCCCAGTGAGAAATGAAGTTGAATCCCATGCAGTTTCTGGTCCTACGAGCAAGAGTTGTTTTCTGGTAAGAAGAGTCACTATTGCGCTCTCATTGCCATACACAGTGCAAATAGCACTCGCGTCTGCTCCTAGCAAGTACAGTGTATTGGACTGAAGAGGAGCTACTGTTCTTGTCAGTTTCCTAAGCAGAGTTGAACTAGATATGGCCCGTGTGTAGGAAGCACAGTTCTTTTGTTCTGAGGAAGCTCACTGTTCTGGCCCTTTAGGAAACACAGTAGAGTAGAAGAATGCTCTTTTCTCAAAAGCAGAGTGTGTTTCTTGTAAGGGGAGCTAGCGTTTTTTTCCAAGTCCTACATGGAATTGAATCACATTCAGTTTCTGGTACTACGAGCAAGAGTTGTTTTCTGGTAAGGAAAGTCAGTATGGTGCTCCCTTTGCCATACACAGTGCAAATAGCACTCGCGTCTGCTCCCAGCAAGTACAGTGTATTGGACTGAAGAGGAGCTACTGTTCTTGTCAGTTTCCGAAGCAGAGTTGAACTAGATATGGCCCATGTGTGTAGGAAGCACAGTTCTTTTGTTCTGAGCAACTCACTGTTCGGACCCCATAGGAAACACAGTAGAGTAGGCGAGTGCTCTTTTCTCAAAAGCAGAGTGTGTTTCTTGTAAGGCTAGCTAGTGTTTGTTTCCCAGTCAGAAACAGAGTTGAATCACACGCAGTTTCTGGTCCTACGAGCAAGAGTTGTTTTCTGGTAAGAAGAGTCACTATTGCGCTCCCATTGCCATACACAGTGCAAATAGCACTCGCGTCTGCTCCCAGCAAGTACAGTGTATTGGACTGAAGAGGAGCTACTGTTCTTGTCAGTTTCCTTAGCAGAGTTGAACTAGATGTGGCCCTTTTGTGTAGGAAACACAGTTCTTTTGTTCTGAGCAAGCTCACTGTTCTGACCCTATAGGAAACACTGTAGAGTAGAAGAGTGCTCTTTTCTCAAAAGCAGAGTGTGTTTCTTGTAAAGGAAGCTAGCGTTTGTTTCCCAGTTTTAAATGGAGTTGAATCACATGCAGTTTCTGGTCCTACGAGCAAGAGTAGTTTTCTGGTAAGGAAAGTCACTATTGCGCTCCCTTAGCCACACACAGTGCAAATAGCACTTGCGTATGTTCCCAGCAAGTACAGTGTATTGGAAAGAAGAGGATATACTGTTCTTGTCATTTTTCTAAGCAGAGTGGAACTAGATATGACCCGTGTGTGTAGGAAGCACAGTTCTTTTTTCTGAGAAAGCTCACGGTTCCGAGCACATAGGAAACACAGTAGAGTAGAAGAGTGCTCTTTTCTCAAAAGCAGAGTGTGTTTCTTGTAAGCCGAGCTAGCGTTTGTTTCCCAGTCCTAAATGGAGTTGAATCCCATGCAGTTTCTGGTCCTACGAGCAAGAGTTGTTTTCTGGTAAGAGAGTCACTATTGCGCTCTCATTGCCATACACTATGCAAATAGCACTCGCGTCTGCTCCTAGCATGTACAGTGTATTGGACTGAAGAGGAGCTACTGTTCTTGTCAGTTTCCTAAGCAGAGTTGAACTAGATATGGCCCGTGTGTAGGAAGCACAGTTCTTTTGTTCTGAGGAAGCTCACTGTTCTGGCCCTTTAGGAAACACAGTAGAGTAGAAGAATGCTCTTTTCTCAAAAGCAGAGTGTGTTTCTCGTAAGGGGAGCTAGCGTTTTTTTCCAAGTCCTACATGGAATTGAATCACATGCAGTTTCTGGTACTACGAGCAAGAGTTGTTTTCTGGTAAGGAAAGTCACTATGGTGCTCCCTTTGCCATACACAGTGCAAATAGCACTCGCGTCTGCTCCCAGCAAGTACAGTGTATTGGACTGAAGAGGAGCTACTGTTCTTGTCAGTTTCCGAAGCAGAGTTGAACTAGATATGGCCCATGTGTGTAGGAAGCACAGTTCTTTTGTTCTGAGCAACTCACTGTTCGGACCCCATAGGAAACACAGTAGAGTAGGCGAGTGCTCTTTTCTCAAAAGCAGAGTGTGTTTCTTGTAAGGCTAGCTAGTGTTTGTTTCCCAGTCAGAAACAGAGTTGAATCACACGCAGTTTCTGGTCCTACGAGCAAGAGTTGTTTTCTGGTAAGAAGAGTCACTATTGCGCTCCCATTGCCATACACAGTGCAAATAGCACTCGCGTCTGCTCCCAGCAAGTACAGTGTATTGGACTGAAGAGGAGCTACTGTTCTTGTCAGTTTCCTTAGCAGAGTTGAACTAGATGTGGCCCTTTTGTGTAGGAAACACAGTTCTTTTGTTCTGAGCAAGCTCACTGTTCTGACCCTATAGGAAACACTGTAGAGTAGAAGAGTGCTCTTTTCTCAAAAGCAGAGTGTGTTTCTTGTAGAGGAAGCTAGCGTTTGTTTCCCAGTTTTAAATGGAGTTGAATCACATGCAGTTTCTGGTCCTACGAGCAAGAGTAGTTTTCTGGTAAGGAAAGTCACTATTGCGCTCCCTTAGCCACACACAGTGCAAATAGCACTCGCGTATGTTCCCAGCAAGTACAGTGTATTGGAAAGAAGAGGATATACTGTTCTTGTCATTTTTCTAAGCAGAGTGGAACTAGATATGACCCGTGTGTGTAGGAAGCACAGTTCTTTTTTCTGATCAAGCTCACGGTTCCGAGCACATAGGAAACACAGTAGAGTAGAAGAGTGCTCTTTTCTCAAAAGCAGAGTGTGTTTCTTGTAAGCCGAGCTAGCGTTTGTTTCCCAGTCCTAAATGGAGTTGAATCCCATGCAGTTTCTGGTCCTACGAGCAAGAGTTGTTTTCTGGTAAGAGAGTCACTATTGCGCTCTCATTGCCATACACTATGCAAATAGCACTCGCGTCTGCTCCTAGCAAGTACAGTGTATTGGACTGAAGAGGAGCTACTGTTCTTGTCAGTTTCCTAAGCAGAGTTGAACTAGATATGGCCCGTGTGTAGGAAGCACAGTTCTTTTGTTCTGAGGAAGCTCACTGTTCTGGCCCTTTAGGAAACACAGTAGAGTAGAAGAATGCTCTTTTCTCAAAAGCAGAGTGTGTTTCTCGTAAGGGGAGCTAGCGTTTTTTTCCAAGTCCTACATGGAATTGAATCACATGCAGTTTCTGGTACTACGAGCAAGAGTTGTTTTCTGGTAAGGAAAGTCACTATGGTGCTCCCTTTGCCATACACAGTGCAAATAGCACTCGCGTCTGCTCCCAGCAAGTACAGTGTATTGGACTGAAGAGGAGCTACTGTTCTTGTCAGTTTCCGAAGCAGAGTTGAACTAGATATGGCCCATGTGTGTAGGAAGCACAGTTCTTTTGTTCTGAGCAACTCACTGTTCGGACCCCATAGGAAACACAGTAGAGTAGGCGAGTGCTCTTTTCTCAAAAGCAGAGTGTGTTTCTTGTAAGGCTAGCTAGTGTTTGTTTCCCAGTCAGAAACAGAGTTGAATCACACGCAGTTTCTGGTCCTACGAGCAAGAGTTGTTTTCTGGTAAGAAGAGTCACTATTGCGCTCCCATTGCCATACACAGTGCAAATAGCACTCGCGTCTGCTCCCAGCAAGTACAGTGTATTGGACTGAAGAGGAGCTACTGTTCTTGTCAGTTTCCTTAGCAGAGTTGAACTAGATGTGGCCCTTTTGTGTAGGAAACACAGTTCTTTTGTTCTGAGCAAGCTCACTGTTCTGACCCTATAGGAAACACTGTAGAGTAGAAGAGTGCTCTTTTCTCAAAAGCAGAGTGTGTTTCTTGTAAAGGAAGCTAGCGTTTGTTTCCCAGTTTTAAATGGAGTTGAATCACATGCAGTTTCTGGTCCTACGAGCAAGAGTAGTTTTCTGGTAAGGAAAGTCACTATTGCGCTCCCTTAGCCACACACAGTGCAAATAGCACTTGCGTATGTTCCCAGCAAGTACAGTGTATTGGAAAGAAGAGGATATACTGTTCTTGTCATTTTTCTAAGCAGAGTGGAACTAGATATGACCCGTGTGTGTAGGAAGCACAGTTCTTTTTTCTGATGAAGCTCACGGTTCCGAGCACATAGGAAACACAGTAGAGTAGAAGAGTGCTCTTTTCTCAAAAGCAGAGTGTGTTTCTTGTAAGCCGAGCTAGCGTTTGTTTCCCAGTCCTAAATGGAGTTGAATCCCATGCAGTTTCTGGTCCTACGAGCAAGAGTTGTTTTCTGGTAAGAGAGTCACTATTGCGCTCCCATTGCCATACACAGGGCAAATAGCACTGGCATCTGTTCCCAGCATGTACAGTGTGTTAGACTGAAGAGGATCTACTGTTCTTGTCAGTTTCCTAAGCAGAGTTGAACTAGATACGGCCCGTGTGTATAGGAAGCACAGTTCTTTTGTTCTGAGCAAGTTCACTGTTTTGGCCCTATAGAAAAAACAGTAGAGTAGAAGAGTGCTCTTTTCTCAAAAGCAGAGTGTGTTTCTTGTAAGGTGAGCTAGCGTTTTTTTCCCAGTCCTAAATGGAGTTGAATCACATGCACTTTCTGGTCCTACGAGCAAGAGTTGTTTTCTGGTAAAAAGAGTCACTATTGCGCTCCCATTTCCATACACAGTGCAAATAGCACTCGCGTCTGTTCCCAGCAATTACAGTGTATTGGACTGAAGCGGAGCTACTGTTCTAGTCAGTTTCCTCAGCAGAATTGAACTAGATATGGCCATGTGTGTAGGAAGCACAGTTTTTTTGTTCTGAGTAAGCTCACTATTCTGACCCTATAGGAAATACCGTAGAATAGAAGAGTGATCTTTTCTCAAAAGCAGAGTGTGTTTCTTGTAAGGGGAGCTAGCATTTGTTTCCCAGTCCTAAATGGAGTTGAATCACATGCAGTTTTTGATCCTACGAGCAAGAGTTGTTTTCTGGTAAGGAAAGTCACTATTGCGCTCCCATTGCCACACACAGTGCAAAGAGGACTCGCGTCTGTTCCCATCAAGTACAGTGTATGGACTGAAGAGGAGCTACTGTTCTTGTCAGTTTCCTAAGCAGAGTTGAACTAGATATGGCCCCTGTGTGTAGGAAGCACAGTTCTTTTGTTCTGAGCAAGCTGACTGTTCGGACCCCATAGGAAACACAGTAGAGTAGAAGAGTGCTCTTTTCTCAAAAGCAGAGTGTGTTTCTTGTAAGGCGAACCAGTGCTTGTTTCCCAGTCTGAAATGGAGTTGAATCCCATGCAGTTTCTGGTCCTAGGAGAAACAGATGTTATCTGGTAAGAAGAGTCACTATTGTGCTCCCGTTGCCATATACAGTTCAAATAGCTCTCATGTCTGTTCCCAGCAAGGACAGTGTATTGGACTGAAGAAGAGCTACTGTTCTTGTCAGTTTCCTAAGTGGAGTTAAACTAGATAAGGCCCGTGTGTGTTGAAAGCACAGTTCTTTTGTTCTGAGCAAGCTCACTGTTTGATCCCATAGTAAACACAGTAGATTAGAAGAGTGCTCTTTTCTCAAAAGCAGAGTGTGTTTCTTGTAAGGCGAACTAGTGCTTGTTTCCCATTCTGAAATGGAGTTGAATCCCATGCAGTTTCTTGTCCTACGAGCTAGAGTTGTTTTCTGGTAAGGAAAGTCACTATTGCGCTTCCATTGACACACACAGTGCAAAGAGGACTCGCGTCTGTTCCCATCAAGTACAGTGTATTGGACTGAAGAGGAGCTACTGTTCTTGTCAGTTTCCTAAGCAGAGTTGAACTAGATATGGCCCGTGTGTGTAGGAAGCCCAGTTCTTTTGTACTGTAAGCTCACTGATCGAACACATAGGAAACAGAGTAGAGTAGAAGAGTGCTCTTTTCTCAAAAGCAGAGTGTGTTTCTTGTAAGGCGAGCTAGCATTTGTTTCCCAGTCCTAAATGGAGTTGAATCACATGCAGTTTCTGGTCCTACGAGCAAGAGTTGTTTTCTGGTAAGAAGAGTCACTATTGCACTCCCATTGTCATACACAGTGCAAATAGCACTGGCATCTGTTCCCAGCATGTACAGTGTATTGGACTGAAGAGGATCTACTGTTCTTGTCAGTTTCCTAAGCAGAATTGAACTAGATATGGCCGTGTGTGTAGGAAGCACAGTTCTTTTGTTCTGAGCAAGCTCACTCTTTTGGCCCTATAGGAAACACAGTAGAGAAGAAGAGTGCTCTTTTCTCAAAAGCAGAGTGTGTTTCTTGTAAGGTGAGCTAGCGTTTGTTTCCCAGTCCTAAATTGAGTTGAATCACATGCAGTTTTTGGTCCTACGAGCTAGAGTTGTTTTCTGGTAAAGAAAGTCACTATTGCGCTCCCATTGCCACACACAGTGCAAAGAGGACTCGTGTCTGTTCCCATCAAGTACAGTGTGTTGGACTGAAGAGGAGCAACTCTTCTTGTCATTTCCTAAGCAGAGTTGAACTAGATATGGCCCCTGTGTGTAGGAAGCACAGTTTTTTGTTCTGAGCAAGCTCACTGTTCAGACCTTATAGGAAACACAGTAGAGTAGAAGAGTGCTCTTTTCTCAAAAGCAGAGTGTGTTTCTTTTAAGGCGAACTAGTGCTTGTTTCCCAGTCTGAAATGGAGTTGAATCCCATGCAGTTTCTGGACCTACGAGCAAGAGATGTTATCTGGTAAGAAGAGTCACTATTGTGTTCCCATTGCCATATACAGTGCAAATAGCTCTCACGTCTGTTCCCAGCAAGGACAGTGTATTGGACTGAAGAGGAGCTACTGTTCTTGTCAGTTTCCTAAGTGGAGTTAAACTAGATATGGCCCGTGTGTGTAGAAAGCACAGTTCTTTTGTTCTGAGCAAGCTCACTGTTTGAACCCATAGTAAACACAGTAGATTAGAAGAGTGCTCTTTTCTCAAAAGCAGAGTGTGTTTCTAGAAAGGCAAACTAGTGCTTGTTTCCCATTCTGAAATGGAGTTGAATCCCATGCAGTTTCTTGTCCTACAAGCGAGAGATGTTAACTGGTAAGAAGAGACACTATTGCCCTCCCATTGCCATATACAGTGCAAATAGCTCTCGCGTTGTTCCCAGGAAGTACAGTGTATTGGACTGAAGAGGAGCTACTGTTCTTGTTAGTTTCCTAAGCGGAGTTAAACTAGATATGGCCCTTGTGTGTAGGAAGCACAGTTCTTTTGTTCTGAGCAAGCTAAATATTCTGGCCCTATAGGAAACACAGTAGAGTAGAAGAGTGCTCTTTTCTCAAAAGCAGAGTGTGTTTCTTGTAAGGTGAGCTAGCATTTGTTTCCCAGTCCTAAATGGAGTTGAATCCCATGCAGTTTCTGATCCTATGAGCAAGAGTTGTTTTCTGGTAAGAAGAGTCAATGTTGCGCTCCCATTGTGATACACAGGGCAAATAACACTGGCGTCTGTTCCCAGCATGTACAGTGTATTGGACTGAAGAGGATCTACTGTTCTTGTCAGTTTCCTAAGCAGAATTGAACTAGATATGGCCGTGTGTGTAGGAAGCACAGTTCTTTTGTTCTGAGCAAGCCCACTGTTTTGGCCCTATAGGAAACACAGTAGAGAAGATGAGTGCTCTTTTCTCAAAAGCAGAGTGTGTTTCTTGTAAGGCGAGCTAGCGTTTGTTTCCCAGTCCTAAATGGAGTTGAATCACATGCAATTTTTGGTCCTACGAGCTAGAGTTGTTTTCTGGTAAGGAAAGTCACTATTGCGCTCCCATTGCCACACACAGTACAAATAGCACTCACGTCTGTTCCCATCAAGTACAGTGTATTGGACTGAAGAGGAGCTACTGTTTTTGTCAGATTCCTAAGCAGAGTTGAACTAGATATGGCCCCTGTGTGTAGGAAGCACAGTTTTTTGTTCTGAGCAAGCTCACTGTTCGGACCCCATAGGAAACACAGTAGAGTAGAAGAGTGCTCTTTTCTCAAAAGCAGAGTGTGTTTCTTGTAAGGCGAACTAGTGCTTTTTTCCCAGTCTGAAATCGAGTTGAATCCCATGCAGTTTCTGGTCCTACGAGCAAGAGATGTTAACTGGTAAGAAGAGTCACTATTGCGCTCCCATTGCCATATACAGTGCAAATAGCTCTCGCGTCTGTTCCCAGCAAGTACAGTATATTGGACTGAAGAGGAGCTACTGTTCTTGTCAGTTTCCTAAGCGGAGTTAAACTAGATATGGCCCGTGTGTGTAGGAAGCACAGTTCTTTTGTTCTGAGCAGCTCACTGTTCGGACCCCTTAGGAAACACAGTAGAGTAGAAGAGTGCTCTTTTCTCAAAAGCAGAGTGTGTTTCTTGTAAGGTGAGCTAGCGTTTGTTTCCCAGTCCTAAATTGAGTTGAATCACATGCAGTTTTTGGTCCTACGAGTTGGAGTTGTTTTCTGGTAAGGAAAGTCACTATTGCGCTTCCATTGCCACACACAGTGCAAAGAGGACTCGCGTCTGTTCCCATCAAGTACAGTGTATTGGACTGAAGAGGAGCTACTGTTCTTGTCAGTTTCCTAAGCAGAGTTGAACTAGATATGGCCCGTGTGTGTAGGAAGCCCAGTTCTTTTGTACTGTAAGCTCACTGATCGAACACATAGGAAACAGAGTAGAGTAGAAGAGTGCTCTTTTCTCAAAAGCAGAGTGTGTTTCTTGTAAGGCGAGCTAGCATTTGTTTCCCAGTCCTAAATGGAGTTGAATCACATGCAGTTTCTGGTCCTACGAGCAAGAGTTGTTTTCTGGTAAGAAGAGTCTCTATTGCGCTCCCATTGTCATACACAGGGCAAATAGCACTGGCGTCTGTTCCCAGCATGTACAGTGTATTGGACTGAAGAGGATCTACTGTTCTTGTCAGTTTCCTAAGCAGAATTGAACTAGATATGGCCGTGTGTGTAGGAAGCACAGTTCTTTTGTTCTGAGCAAGCTGACTGTCCGAACCCCATAGGAAACACAGTAGAGTAGAAGAGCGCTCTTTTCTCAAAAGCAGAGTGTTTTTCTTGTAAGGCAAACTAGTGCTTGTTTCCCAGTCTGAAATGGAGTTGAATCCCATGCAGTTTCTGGTCCTACGAGCAACAGATATTATCTGGTAAGAAGAGTCACTATTGTGCTCCCATTGCCATATACAGTGCAAATAGCTCTCACGTCTGTTCCCAGCAAGGACAGTGTATTGGACTGAAGAGTCGCTACTGTTCTTGTCAGTTTCCTAAGAGGAGTTAAACTAGATATGGCCCGTGTGTGTAGGAAGCACAGTTCTTTTGTTCTGAGTAAGCTCACTATTCTGACCCTAAAGGAAATACCGTAGAGTAGAAGAGTGATCTTTTCTCAAAAGCAGAGTGTGTTTCTTGTAAGGGGAGCTAGCATTTGTTTCCCAGTCCTAAATGGAGTTGAATCACATGCAGTTTTTGATCCTACGAGCAAGAGTT